>NW_026610499.1:193256-245663 GCF_029499605.1 Hyla sarda
TTATATATTGTAGCGTGTAATATACCGTTATATGGCATCGCGTGTAATATACAGTTATATAGTGTCGCGTGTAATATACAGTTATATAGTGTAGCTTGTAATATACCGTTATATGGTGTATCGTGTAATATACAGTTATATAGTATAGCGTGTAATATACCGTTATATGGCATCGCGTGTAATATACAGTTATATAGTGTCGCATGTAATATACAGTTATATAGTGTAGCGTGTAATATACAGTTATATAGTGTCGCATGTAATATACAGTTATATGGTGTATCGTGTAATATACAGTTATATAGTATAGCGTGTAATACACCGTTATATGGCATCGCGTGTAATATACAGTTTTATATAGTGTTGCGTGTAATATACAGTTATATAGTGTAGCGTGTAATATAGTTATATAGTGTCGCGTGTAATATACAGTTATATAGTGTAGCTTGTAATATACTGTTATATGGTGTATCGTGTAATATACAGTTATATAGTGTAGCGTGTAATATACCGTTATATGGCATCGCGTGTAATATACAGTTTTATATAGTGTCGCGTGTAATATACAGTTATATAGTGTAGCGTGTAATATACCGTTATATGGTGTATTTGGTAATATACCGTTATATGGCATCGCGTGTAATATACAGTTATATAGTGTAGCGTGTAATATACCGTTATATGGTGCATCGTGTAATATACAGTTATATAGTGCAGCGTGTAATATACCGTTACATGGTGCATCGTGTAATATACCGTTATATGGCATCCCGTGTAATATACCGTTATATGGTACATCTTGTAATATACAGTTATATAGTGTAGCGTGTAATATACCGTTATATGGCATCCCGTGTAATATACCGTTATATGATAACATGTGATGACGTCCCGGGTACAGTCAGTAGTGAGGGGCGGTGGGTGTAATGACTCGGGGTACAGTTGTGCAGTATTATTGATCTTGACATGTGACTCTCTCGGCAGCGGTCAGTACGGGGATCTCGCTGGCACTCTCCTCCCTGGTGGCGCTCCTCCTTTTCGCTGGGATGCAGATGTACAGCCGGCACTTGGCTTCCTCTGAGTGGCTGACTATCCTGGGCGGCCTCCTTGGATCCGGAATCTTCTTCTTCTCCCTCACTGTATCCTTATATGTGTAATACCATCCTACCCCCCGGAACCAACCATAATAACATCCTCCTACCCCCCGGAACCAACCATAATAACATCCTCCTACCCCCCGGAACCAACCATAATAACATCCTCCTACCCCCGGAACCAACCATAATAACATCCTCCTACCCCCCGGAACCAACCATAATAACATCCTCCTACCCCCCGGAACCAACCGTAATAACATCCTCCTACCCCCCGGAACCAACCGTAATAACATCCTCCTACCCCCCGGAACCAACCGTAATAACATCCTCCTACCCCCCGGAACCAACCATAATAACATCCTCCTACCCCCCGGAACCAACCGTAATAACATCCTCCTACCCCCCGGAACCAACCGTAATAACATCCTCCTACCCCCCGGAACCAACCATAATAACATCCTCCTACCCCCCCGGAACCAACCATAATAACATCCTCCTACCCCCCGGAACCAACCATAATAACATCCTCCTACCCCCCGGAACCAACCATAATAACATCCTCCTACCCCCCGGAACCAACCATAATAACATCCTCCTACCCCCGGAACCAACCGTAATAACATCCTCCTACCCCCCGGAACCAACCATAATAACATCCTCCTACCCCCCGGAACCAACCGTAATAACATCCTCCTACCCCCCGGAACCAACCATAATAACATCCTCCTACCCCTGGAACCAACGATAATAACATCCTCCTACCCCGGAACCAACCGTAATAACATCCTCCTACCCCCGGAACCAACCATAATAACATCCTCCTACCCCTGGAACCAACGATAATAACATCCTCCTACCCCCCGGAACCAACCGTAATAACATCCTCCTACCCCCGGAACCAACCGTAATAACATCCTCCTACCCCGGAACCAACCGTAATAACATCCTCCTACCCCCGGAACCAACCATAATAACATCCTCCTACCCCCCGGAACCAACCATAATAACATCCTCCTACCCCCCGGAACCAACCATAATAACATCCTCCTACCCCCGGAACCAACCGTAATAACATCCTCCTACCCCCGGAACCAACCATAATAACATCCTCCTACCCCGGAACCAACCGTAATAACATCCTCCTACCCCCGGAACCAACCATAATAACATCCTCCTACCCCCCGGAACCAACCATAATAACATCCTCCTACCCCTGGAACCAACCATAATAACATCCTCCTACCCCCCGGAACCAACCATAATAACATCCTCCTACCCCCCGGAACCAACCATAATAACATCCTCCTACCCCCCGGAACCAACCATAATAACATCCTCCTACCCCCCGGAACCAACCATAATAACATCCTCCTACCCCCGGAACCAACCATAATAACATCCTCCTACCCCGGAACCAACCGTAATAACATCCTCCTACCCCGGAACCAACCGTAATAACATCCTCCTACCCCCCGGAACCAACCGTAATAACATCCTCCTACCCCCGGAACCAACCATAATAACATCCTCCTACCCCCCGGAACCAACCATAATAACATCCTCCTACCCCCGGAACCAACCATAATAACATCCTCCTACCCCCCGGAACCAACCATAATAACATCCTCCTACCCCTGGAACCAACCATAATAACATCCTCCTACCCCCCGGAACCAACCATAATAACATCCTCCTACCCCCCGGAACCAACCATAATAACATCCTCCTACCCCCCGGAACCAACCATAATAACATCCTCCTACCCCCGGAACCAACCATAATAACATCCCCCTACCCCCGGAACCAACCGTAATAACATCCTCCTACCCCCGGAACCAACCGTAATAACATCCTCCTACCCCCCGGAACCAACCATAATAACATCCTCCTACCCCCCGGAACCAACCATAATAACATCCTCCTACCCCCCGGAACCAACCATAATAACATCCTCCTACCCCCCGGAACCAACCATAATAACATCCTCCTACCCCCCGGAACCAACCATAATAACATCCTCCTACCCCCCGGAACCAACCATAATAACATCCTCCTACCCCCCGGAACCAACCATAATAACATCCTCCTACCCCTGGAACCAACCATAATAACATCCTCCTACCCCCGGGACCAACCATTATATCATCATCCTACCCCCCGGAACCAACCATAATAACATCCTCCTACCCCCGGAACCAACCATAATAACATCCTCCTACCCCCTGAACCACCCGTAATATCATCATCCTACCCCCCGGAACCAACCATAATATCATCATCCTACCCCCGGAACCAACCATAATAACATCCTCCTACCCCTGGAACCACCCGTAATAACATCCTCCTACCCCTGGAACCACCCGTAATAACATCCTCCTACCCCTGGAACCACCCGTAATAACATCCTCCTACCCCTGGAACCACCCGTAATAACATCCTCCTACCCCGGAACAAACCGTAATATCATCATCCTACCCTTCCTCCTACCCACGGAACCAGCCAAAATAACATCCCCCTACCCCCCTGGACCAACCATAATAACATCCTCCTACCCCCTGGGACCAACCATAATGACATCCTCCTACCCCTCAGGACCAACCTTAATAACATCCTACGACATTGACTAAAATCTTACCACACGTCCTATCCTTGACACAAACACATCCTATCCCTGGACACAATCATAGTAACTTCTCATATCATACTCCCCCCGTCCAGACTGTAATAGCACTTCATACCCTGTCCCCGGACACTGACTGTAATAACACCTCACACCCTGTCCCTGGACACTGACTGTAATAATATCCTGCAGCCTGTCCCTGGACACTGACTGTAATAACACCTCACACCCTGTCCCCGGACACTGACTGTAATAACACCTCGCACCCTGTCCCCGGACACTGACTGTAATAACACCTCACACCCTGTCCCCGGACACTGACTGTAATAACACCTCACACCCTGTCCCTGGACACTGACTGTAATAATATCCTGCAGCCTGTCCCTGGACACTGACTGTACTAACACCTCACACCCTGTCCCCGGACACTGACTGTAATAACACCTCGCACCCTGTCCCCGGACACTGACTGTAATAACACCTCACACCCTGTCCCCGGACACTGACTGTAATAACACCTCACACCCTGTCCCTGGACACTGACTGTAATAATATCCTGCAGCCTGTCCCTGGACACTGACTGTAATAACACCTCACACCCTGTCCCCGGACACTGACTGTAATAACACCTCGCACCCTGTCCCCGGACACTGACTGTAATAACACCTCACACCCTGTCCCCGGACACTGACTGTAATAACACCTCACACCCTGTCCCTGGACACTGACTGTAATAACATCCTGCAGCCTGTCCCTGGACACTGACTGTAATAACACCTCACACCCTGTCCCCGGACACTGACTGTAATAACACCTCACACCCTGTCCCTGGACACTGACTGTAATAACATCCTGCAGCCTGTCCCTGGACACTGACTGTAATAACACCTCGCACCCTGTCCCCGGACACTGACTGTAATAACACCTCACACCCTGTCCCTGGACACTGACTGTAATAACATCCTGCAGCCTGTCCCTGGACACTGACTGTAATAACACCTCACACCCTGTCCCTGGACACTGACTGTAATAATATCCTGCAGCCTGTCCCTGGACACTGACTGTAATAACACCTCACACCCTGTCCCTGGACACTGACTGTAATAACATCCTGCAGCCTGTCCCTGGACACTGACTGTAATAACATCCTGCAGCCTGTCCCTGGACACTGACTGTAATAACACCTCACACCCTGTCCTCGGACACTGACTGTAATAACACCTCACACCCTGTCCCCGGACATTGACTGTAATAACATCCTGCAGCCTGTCCCCGGACACTGACTGTAATAACAGCCTGCAGCCTGTCCCTGGACACTGACTGTAATAACAGCCTGCAGCCTGTCCCTGGACACTGACTGTAATAACACCTCACACCCTGTCCCCGGACACTGACTGTAACAACATCCTGCAGCCTGTCCCTGGACACTGACTGTAATAACACCTCACACCCTGTCCTCGGACACTGACTGTAATAACACCTCACACCCTGTCCTCGGACACTGACTGTAATAACATCCTGCAGCCTGTCCCCGGACACTGACTGTAATAACATCCTGCAGCCTGTCCCCGGACACTGACTGTAATAACACCTCACACCCTGTCCCCGGACACTGACTGTAACAACATCCTGCAGCCTGTCCCTGGACACTGACTGTAATAACACCCGCACCCTGTCCTCGGACACTGACTGTAATAACATCCTGCAGCCTGTCCCCGGATACTGACTGTAATAACACCTCACACCCTGTCCCCGGACACTGACTGTAATAACACCTCACACCCTGTCCTCGGACACTGACTGTAATAACACCTCACACCTTGTCCTCGGACACTGACTGTAATAACATCCTGCAGCCTGTCCCTGGACACTGACTGTAATAACACCTCACACCCTGTCCCTGGACACTGACTGTAATAATATCCTGCAGCCTGTCCCTGGACACTGACTGTAATAACACCTCGCACCCTGTCCCCGGACACTGACTGTAATAACACCTCACACCCTGTCCCTGGACACTGACTGTAATAACATCCTGCAGCCTGTCCCCGGACACTGACTGTAACAACATCCTGCAGCCTGTCCCCGGACACTGACTGTAATAACACCCGCACCCTGTCCCTGGACACTGACTGTAATAACATCCTGCAGCCTGTCCCCGGACACTGACTGTAACAACATCCTGCAGCCTGTCCCCGGACACTGACTGTAATAACACCCGCACCCTGTCCCTGGACACTGACTGTAATAACACCTCACACCCTGTCCCCGGATACTGACTGTAATAACACCTCACACCCTGTCCTCGGACACTGACTGTAATAACACCTCACACCCTGTCCCTGGACACTGACTGTAATAACATCCTGCAGCCTGTCCCTGGACACTGACTGTAATAACACCTCACACCCTGTCCTCGGACACTGACTGTAATAACACCTCACACCCTGTCCCTGGACACTGACTGTAATAACATCCTGCAGCCTGTCCCTGGACACTGACTGTAATAACACCTCACACCCTGTCCTCGGACACTGACTGTAATAACATCCTGCAGCCTGTCCCCGGACACTGACTGTAATAACACCTCACACCCTGTCCCCGGACACTGACTGTAATAACATCCTGCAGCCTGTCCCCGGATACTGACTGTAATAACACCTCACACCCTGTCCTCGGACACTGACTGTAATAACACTCTGTCCCCGGACACTGACTGTAATGGCACCCGCACCCTGTCCCTGGACACTGACTGTAATAACATCCTGCACCCTGTCCCTGGACACTGACTGTAATAACACCTCGCACCCTGTCCCTGGACACTGACTGTAATAACACCTCACACCTTGTCCTCGAACACTGACTGTAATAACACCTCACACCCTGTCCCTGGACACTGACTGTAATAACACCTCGCACCCTGTCCTTGGACACTGACTGTAATAACACCTCACACCCTGTCCCTGGACACTGACTGTAATAACACCTCGCACCCTGTCCTTGGACACTCACTGTAATAACACCTCACACCCCGTCCCTGGACACTGACTGTAATAACACCTCACACCCTGTCCCCGGACACTAACTGTAATAACACCTCGCACCCTGTCCCTGGACACTGACTGTAATAACACCTCGCACCCTGTCCCTGGACACTGACTGTAATAACACCTCGCACCCTGTCCCTGGACACTGACTGTAATAACACCCTGTCCCCGGACACTGACTGTAATAACATCCTGCAGCCTGTCCTCGGACACTGACTGTAATAACACCTCACACCCTGTCCCCGGACACTGACTGTAATGGCACCCGCACCCTGTCCCCGGACACTGACTGTAATAACACCCTGTCCCCGGACACTGACTGTAATAACACCTCGCACCCTGTCCCTGGACACTGACTGTAATAACATCCTGCAGCCTGTCCCTGGACACTGACTGTAATAACATCCTGCAGCCTGTCCCTGGACACTGACTGTAATAACATCCTGCAGCCTGTCCCTGGACACTGACTGTAATAACATCCTGCAGCCTGTCCCTGGACACTGACTGTAATAACATCCTGCAGCCTGTCCCCGGACACTGACTGTAATAACACCCTGTCCCCGGACACTGACTGTAATAACACCTCACACCCTGTCCCTGGACACTGACTGTAATAACACCTCACACCCTGTCCCTGGACACTGACTGTAATAACACCCGCACCCTGTCCCTGGACACTGACTGTAATAACACCTCACACCCTGTCCTCGGACACTGACTGTAATAACACCTCACACCCTGTCCCTGGACACTGACTGTAATAACATCCTGCAGCCTGTCCCCGGACACTGACTGTAATAACACCTCACACCCTGTCCCTGGACACTGACTGTAATAACATCCTGCAGCCTGTCCCTGGACACTGACTGTAATAACACCTCACACCCTGTCCTCGGACACTGACTGTAATAACACCTCACACCCTGTCCCTGGACACTGACTGTAATAACATCCTGCAGCCTGTCCCTGGACACTGACTGTAATAACACCTCACACCCTGTCCCTGGACACTGACTGTAATAACACCTCACACCCTGTCCCCGGACACTGACTGTAATAACATCCTGCAGCCTGTCCCCGGACACTGACTGTAATAACACCTCACACCCTGTCCCTGGACACTGACTGTAATAACATCCTGCACCCTGTCCCCGGACACTGACTGTAATAACACCCTGTCCCCGGACACTGACTGTAATAACACCTCGCACCCTGTCCCTGGACACTGACTGTAATAACACCCGCACCCTGTCCCTGGACACTGACTGTAATAACACCTCACACCCTGTCCTCGGACACTGACTGTAATAACACCTCACACCCTGTCCCTGGACACTGACTGTAATAACACCTCGCACCCTGTCCCCGGACACTGACTGTAATAACACCTCACACCCTGTCCCCGGACACTGACTGTAATAACACCTCACACCCTGTCCCCGGACACTGACTGTAATAACACCCTGTCCCCGGACACTGACTGTAATAACATCCTTCAGCCTGTCCTCGGACACTGACTGTAATAACACCTCACACCCTGTCCCCGGACACTAACTGTAATAACACCTCACACCCTGTCCCTGGACACTGACTGTAATAACACCTCGCACCCTGTCCCTGGACACTGACTGTAATAACACCCTGTCCTCGGACACTGACTGTAATAACACCTCACACCCTGTCCTCGGACACTGACTGTAATAACACCTCACACCCTGTCCCTGGACACTGACTGTAATAACACCTCGCACCCTGTCCCTGGACACTGACTGTAATAACACCCTGTCCTCGGACACTGACTGTAATAACACCTCACACCCTGTCCCCGGACACTGACTGTAATAACACCTCACACCCTGTCCCTGGACACTGACTGTAATAACACCTCACACCCTGTCCCCGGACACTGACTGTAATAACACCTCGCACCCTGTCTCTGGACACTGACTGTAATGGCACCCGCACCCTGGCCCGGGGAGGACGACCCTCCTTGGGCACATTATTACACTGATGACTCCTTATCCCGGACCTCAGGCCTTCAACAACCTGGAGAATCTGGTGTTCGGTAAAGGTTTCCAGGCGAAGGTGTTTCCCGAAGGTAAGTGGCTCTGGACACAATGGGGTGTATGTGTTAATCCTGGCATTCTGGATATAAAGCAGCTCCACCTTATTCCCCGATACTGCCGTGACCTCTGCTGGTGACCCGTGGGGTGGAGATCTGGGGCAGGACATAGACGGGCCCTTTACCATAGTTTTTATATGATCAGCTCTGGGGATTCGCATTCTGATGTCTCCCCTTCTTGCTCTCACAGTTCTCGTCTGCCTCTTCATCGCCCTCTTTGCCTCTGGATTGGTCCACAGAGTCTGTGTCACCACATGGTCAGTATATTAGGGGAGGGGATGGTTATTGTGGGTGCACACAGAGATCAGTATGTGCATGTAATGTTCTTGTGGGTACACACTATGATCAGTATGTGCAGGGAAGGTTCTTGTGGGTGCACACAGGGATCAGTATTTGCGGGGACAGTTCTTGTGGGTGCACAGTATCAGTATGGACATGGGAAGGTTTTTGTGGGTGCACACAGGGATCAGTATGTGCAGGGAAGGTTCTTGTGGGTGCACACAGGGATCAGTATTTGCGGGGACAGTTCTTGTGGGTGCACACAGGGATCAGTATTTGCGGGGACAGTTCTTGTGGGTGCACACAGGGATCAGTATTTGCGGGGACAGTTCTTGTGGGTGCACACAGGGATCAGTATTTGTGGGGACAGTTCTTGTGGGTGCACACAGGGATCAGTATTTGCGAGGACAGTTCTTGTGGGTGCACACAGGGATCAGTATTTGTGGGGACAGTTCTTGTGGGTGCACACAGGGATAAGTATTTGCGGGGACAGTTCCTGTGGGTGCACACAGGGATCAGTATTTGCGGGGACAGTTCTTGTGGGTGCACACAGGGATCAGTATTTGTGGGGACAGTTCTTGTGGGTGCACACAGGGATCAGTATTTGCGGGGACAGTTCCTGTGGGTGCACACAGGGATCAGTATTTGCGGGGACAGTTCCTGTGGGTGCACACAGGGATCAGTATTTGTGGGGACAGTTCTTGTGGGTGCACACAGGGATCAGTATTTGTGGGGACAGTTCTTGTGGGTGCACACAGGGATCAGTATTTGCGGGGACAGTTCTTGTGGGTGCACACAGGGATCAGTATTTGTGGGGACAGTTCTTGTGGGTACACAGTATCAGTATGGACATGGGAGGGGAAGCTTATTGTGGGTGCACACAGGGATCAGTATTTGCGGGGACAGTTCCTGTGGGTGCACACAGGGATCAGTATTTGCGGGGACAGTTCTTGTGGGTGCACACAGGGATCAGTATTTGCGGGGACAGTTCTTGTGGGTGCACACAGGGATCAGTATTTGCGGGGACAGTTCTTGTGGGTGCACACAGGGATCAGTATTTGCGGGGACAGTTCCTGTGGGTGCACACAGGGATCAGTATTTGCGGGGACAGTTCTTGTGGGTGCACACAGGGATCAGTATTTGTGGGGACAGTTCTTGTGGGTGCACACAGGGATCAGTATTTGTGGGGACAGTTCTCGTGGGTGCACACAGGGATCAGTATTTGCGGGGACAGTTCTTGTGGGTGCACACAGGGATCAGTATTTGCGGGGACAGTTCTTGTGGGTGCACACAGGGATCAGTATTTGCGGGGACAGTTCCTGTGGGTGCACACAGGGATCAGTATTTGCGGGGACAGTTCCTGTGGGTGCACACAGGGATCAGTATTTGCGGGGACAGTTCTTGTGGGTGCACACAGGGATCAGTATTTGCGGGGACAGTTCTTGTGGGTGCACACAGGGATCAGTATTTGCGGGGACAGTTCCTGTGGGTGCACACAGGGATCAGTATTTGCGGGGACAGTTCCTGTGGGTGCACACAGGGATCAGTATTTGTGGGGACAGTTCTTGTGGGTGCACACAGGGATCAGTATTTGCGGGGACAGTTCTTGTGGGTGCACACAGGGATCAGTATTTGTGGGGACAGTTCTTGTGGGTACACAGTATCAGTATGGACATGGGAGGGGAAGCTTATTGTGGGTGCACACAGTAACAATGTCCGTTCTGCAGCTTCATCTTCTCCCTGGTGGACTTGTACTATGTGAATAAGATCTCCTCGGGTCTGTACCAGAGTGTGACCCCTGCCGTGACCCCGGGGAAGGTGATTGGGAAGAACAAGAAGAGGACATAACCCCCCCCCCCCCCCCCGTGGTACATTGTGTCCTGTACAATAAAGAGTTGTTACTTTGTAACACGGCGGTGTTGTTTTTTTTTGTTACGATGGTGTCACAGGTCATGTGATACAGTGTTGTGTCCTGTCATTACTGCTATACAGAGACCGTGTAAACAGTGCCACACCAACTCCAACAATGGGCTGCACAAAATTATTCACACCCTTAAAGGGGTTATCCAGGAAAAAAACGTTTCTAAATATATTAACTGGCTCCTGAAAGTTAAACAGATTAGTAAATTACGTCTATTAAAAAAATCTTAATCCTTACAGCACTTCTGAGCTGCTTAAGTTGAGTTGTTCTTTTCTGTCTAAGTTCTCTCTGATGACACCTGTCTCGGGAACTGTCCAGAGTAGAATCAAATCCCCATAGCAAACCTCATCTACTCTGTGCAGTTCCCGAGACAAGCAGAGGTGTCAGCAGAGAGCACTGTTGCCAGACAGAAAACAACAACAACTCCACTTCAGCAGCTGATAATTATTGGAAGGATTAAGATTTTTTAATAGAAGTGATTTACAAATCTGTTTAACTTTCTGGAGCCAGTTCATATATAAAAAAAATAATATCAAAGAGAGGTGAACTTGCACTCACAGACCATGTAGTAAACTTGGATCCACGGAACCTCCGTGGGGCAAAGAGACGTTAGGATGGGAGCGCTCAGAGGCCCGAAGAAGCACATAGGTGGGTGCGAAAACGGATGTTAGCCTCTGAGCGCTCCCATCCTAACGTCTCCCTGCAAGTTCACCTCTCTCTGATATATTTGGATTACTTACCTTTTTCTTAAAACTTAGCACCCACCAGTATATATATTATCAGCTACGGCCACTGGACACTATTAGACTGTGCGTATATATCATTCATTATAGGTAGAATATTATTAGACTGTGCGTATATATCATTCATTATAGGTAGAATATTATTAGACTCTGCGTATATATCATTCATTATAGGTAGAATATTATTAGACTGCGTATATATCATTCATTATAGGTAGAATATTATTAGACTGTGCGTATATATCATTCATTATAGATAGAATATTATTAGACTGTGCGTATATATCATTCATTATAGGTAGAATATTATTAGACTGCGTATATATCATTCATTATAGGTAGAATATTATTAGACTGTGCGTATATATCATTCATTATAGGTAGAATATTATTAGACTGTGCGTATATATCATTCATTATAGGTAGAATATTATTAGACTGTGCGTATATATCATTCATTATAGGTAGAATATTATTAGACTGCGCATATATCATTCATTATAGGTAGAATATTATTAGACTGTGCGTATATATCATTCATTATAGATAGAATATTATTAGACTGTGCGTATATATCATTCATTATAGGTAGAATATTATTAGACTGCGCGTATATACCATTCATTATAGGTAGAATATTATTAGACTGTGCGTATATATCATTCATTATAGGTAGAATATTATTAGACTGTGCGTATATATCATTCATTATAGGTAGAATATTATTAGACTGTGCGTATATATCATTCATTATAGGTAGAATATTATTAGACTGTGCGTATATATCATTCATTATAGGTAGAATATTATTAGACTGCGTATATATCATTCATTATAGGTAGAATATTATTAGACTGCGTATATATCATTCATTATAGGTAGAATATTATTAGACTGTGCGTATATATCATTCATTATAGGTAGAATATTATTAGACTGTGCGTATATATCATTCATTATAGGTAGAATATTATTAGACTGTGCGTATATATCATTCATTATAGGTAGAATATTATTAGACTGTGCGTATATATCATTCATTATAGGTAGAATATTATTAGACTGTGCGTATATATCATTCATTATAGGTAGAATATTATTAGACTGTGCGTATATATCATTCATTATAGGTAGAATATTATTAGACTGTGCGTATATATCATTCATTATAGGTAGAATATTATTAGACTGTGCGTATATATCATTCATTATAGGTAGAATATTATTAGACTGCGTATATATCATTCATTATAGGTAGAATATTATTAGACTGTGCGTATATATCATTCATTATAGGTAGAATATTATTAGACTGCGTATATATCATTCATTATAGGTAGAATATTATTAGACTGTGCGTATATATCATTCATTATAGATAGAATATTATTAGACTGTGCGTATATATCATTATAGGTAGAATATTATTAGACTGTGCGTATATATCATTCATTATAGGTAGAATATTATTAGACTGAGCATATATATCATTCATTATAGGTAGAATATTATTAGACTGCGTATATATCATTCATTATAGGTAGAATATTATTAGACTGTGCGTATATATCATTCATTATAGGTAGAATATTATTAGACTGTGCGTATATATCATTCATTATAGGTAGAATATTATTAGACTGTGTATATATCATTCATTATAGGTAGAATATTATTAGACTGTGCGTATATATCATTCATTATAGGTAGAATATTATTAGACTGCGTATATATCATTCATTATAGGTAGAATATTATTAGACTGCGTATATATCATTCATTATAGGTAGAATATTATTAGACTGTGCGTATATATCATTCATTATAGGTAGAATATTATTAGACTGTGCACATATATCATTCATTATAGGTAGAATATTATTAGACTGTGCGTATATATCATTCATTATAGGTAGAATATTATTAGACTGCGTATATATCATTCATTATAGGTAGAATATTATTAGACTGCGTATATATCATTCATTATAGGTAGAATATTATTAGACTGTGCGTATATATCATTCATTATAGGTAGAATATTATTAGACTGCGTATATATCATTCATTATAGGTAGAATATTATTAGACTGTGCGTATATATCATTCATTATAGGTAGAATATTATTAGACTGCGTATATATCATTCATTATAGGTAGAATATTATTAGACTGTGCACATATATCATTCATTATAGGTAGAATATTATTAGACTGTGCGTATATATCATTCATTATAGTTAGAATATTATTAGACTGTGCGTATATATCATTCATTATAGGTAGAATATTATTAGACTGTGCGTATATATAATTCATTATAGATAGAATATTATTAGACTGTGCGTATATATCATTCATTATAGTTAGAATATTATTAGACTGTGCGTATATATCATTCATTATAGGTAGAATATTATTAGACTGTGCGTATATATAATTCATTATAGATAGAATATTATTAGACTGTGCGTATATATCATTCATTATAGGTAGAATATTATTAGACTGCGTATATATCATTCATTATAGGTAGAATATTATTAGACTGCGTATATATCATTCATTATAGGTAGAATATTATTAGACTGTGCGTATATATCATTCATTATAGGTAGAATATTATTAGACTGCGTATATATCATTCATTATAGGTAGAATATTATTAGACTGCGTATATATCATTCATTATAGGTAGAATATTATTAGACTCTGCGTATATATCATTCATTATAGGTAGAATATTATTAGACTGTGCGTATATATCATTCATTATAGGTAGAATATTATTAGACTGTGCGTATATATCATTCATTATAGGTAGAATATTATTAGACTGTGCGTATATATCATTCATTATAGGTAGAATATTATTAGACTGCGTATATATCATTCATTATAGGTAGAATATTATTAGACTGTGCGTATATATCATTCATTATAGGTAGAATATTATTAGACTGTGCGTATATATCATTATAGGTAGAATATTATTAGACTGTGCGTATATATCATTCATTATAGGTAGAATATTATTAGACTGCGTATATATCATTCATTATAGGTAGAATATTATTAGACTGTGCGTATATATCATTCATTATAGGTAGAATATTATTAGACTGTGCGTATATATCATTCATTATAGGTAGAATATTATTAGACTGTGCGTATATATCATTCATTATAGGTAGAATATTATTAGACTGTGCGTATATATCATTCATTATAGGTAGAATATTATTAGACTGTGCGTATATATCATTCATTATAGGTAGAATATTATTAGACTGTGCGTATATATCATTCATTATAGGTAGAATATTATTAGACTGCGTATATATCATTCATTATAGGTAGAATATTATTAGACTGTGCGTATATATCATTCATTATAGGTAGAATATTATTAGACTGTGCGTATATATCATTCATTATAGGTAGAATATTATTAGACTGTGCGTATATATCATTCATTATAGGTAGAATATTATTAGACTGTGCGTATATATCATTATAGGTAGAATATTATTAGACTGTGCGTATATATCATTCATTATAGGTAGAATATTATTAGACTGTGCGTATATATCATTCATTATAGGTAGAATATTATTAGACTGCGTATATATCATTCATTATAGGTAGAATATTATTAGACTGTGCGTATATATCATTCATTATAGGTAGAATATTATTAGACTGTGCGTATATATCATTCATTATAGGTAGAATATTATTAGACTGCGTATATATCATTCATTATAGGTAGAATATTATTAGACTGTGCGTATATATCATTCATTATAGGTAGAATATTATTAGACTGCGTATATATCATTCATTATAGGTAGAATATTATTAGACTGTGCGTATATATCATTCATTATAGGTAGAATATTATTAGACTGCGTATATATCATTCATTATAGGTAGAATATTATTAGACTGTGCACATATATCATTCATTATAGGTAGAATATTATTAGACTGTGCACATATATCATTCATTATAGGTAGAATATTATTAGACTGCGTATATATCATTCATTATAGGTAGAATATTATTAGACTGTGCGTATATATCATTCATTATAGGTAGAATATTATTAGACTGCGTATATATCATTCATTATAGGTAGAATATTATTAGACTGCGTATATATCATTCATTATAGGTAGAATATTATTAGACTGCGTATATATCATTCATTATAGGTAGAATATTATTAGACTGTGCACATATATCATTCATTATAGGTAGAATATTATTAGACTGTGCGTATATATCATTCATTATAGTTAGAATATTATTAGACTGTGCGTATATATCATTCATTATAGGTAGAATATTATTAGACTGTGCGTATATATAATTCATTATAGATAGAATATTATTAGACTGTGCGTATATATCATTCATTATAGGTAGAATATTATTAGACTGCGTATATATCATTCATTATAGGTAGAATATTATTAGACTGCGTATATATCATTCATTATAGGTAGAATATTATTAGACTGTGCGTATATATCATTCATTATAGGTAGAATATTATTAGACTGTGCGTATATATCATTCATTATAGGTAGAATATTATTAGACTGCGCGTATATATCATTCATTATAGGTAGAATATTATTAGACTGCGTATATATCATTCATTATAGGTAGAATATTATTAGACTGCGTATATATCATTCATTATAGGTAGAATATTATTAGACTCTGCGTATATATCATTCATTATAGGTAGAATATTATTAGACTGTGCGTATATATCATTCATTATAGGTAGAATATTATTAGACTGTGCGTATATATCATTCATTATAGGTAGAATATTATTAGACTGTGCGTATATATCATTCATTATAGGTAGAATATTATTAGACTGCGTATATATCATTCATTATAGGTAGAATATTATTAGACTGTGCGTATATATCATTCATTATAGGTAGAATATTATTAGACTGTGCGTATATATCATTATAGGTAGAATATTATTAGACTGTGCGTATATATCATTCATTATAGGTAGAATATTATTAGACTGCGTATATATCATTCATTATAGGTAGAATATTATTAGACTGTGCGTATATATCATTCATTATAGGTAGAATATTATTAGACTGTGCGTATATATCATTCATTATAGGTAGAATATTATTAGACTGTGCGTATATATCATTCATTATAGGTAGAATATTATTAGACTGCGTATATATCATTCATTATAGGTAGAATATTATTAGACTGTGCGTATATATCATTCATTATAGGTAGAATATTATTAGACTGCGTATATATCATTCATTATAGGTAGAATATTATTAGACTGTGTATATATATCATTCATTATAGGTAGAATATTATTAGACTGTGCGTATATATCATTCATTATAGGTAGAATATTATTAGACTGTGCGTATATATCATTCATTATAGGTAGAATATTATTAGACTGCGTGTATATATCATTCATTATAGGTAGAATATTATTAGACTGTGCGTATATATCATTCATTATAAGTAGAATATTATTAGACTGTGCGTATATATCATTCATTATAGGTAGAATATTATTAGACTGCGCATATATCATTCATTATAGGTAGAATATTATTAGACTGTGCGTATATATCATTCATTATAGGTAGAATATTATTAGACTGCGTATATATCATTCATTATAGGTAGAATATTATTAGACTGCGTATATATCATTCATTATAGGTAGAATATTATTAGACTCTGCGTATATATCATTCATTATAGGTAGAATATTATTAGACTGTGCGTATATATCATTCATTATAGGTAGAATATTATTAGACTGTGCGTATATATCATTCATTATAGGTAGAATATTATTAGACTGTGCGTATATATCATTCATTATAGGTAGAATATTATTAGACTGCGTATATATCATTCATTATAGGTAGAATATTATTAGACTGTGCGTATATATCATTCATTATAGGTAGAATATTATTAGACTGTGCGTATATATCATTATAGGTAGAATATTATTAGACTGTGCGTATATATCATTCATTATAGGTAGAATATTATTAGACTGCGTATATATCATTCATTATAGGTAGAATATTATTAGACTGTGCGTATATATCATTCATTATAGGTAGAATATTATTAGACTGTGCGTATATATCATTCATTATAGGTAGAATATTATTAGACTGTGCGTATATATCATTCATTATAGGTAGAATATTATTAGACTGTGCGTATATATCATTCATTATAGGTAGAATATTATTAGACTGTGCGTATATATCATTCATTATAGGTAGAATATTATTAGACTGTGCGTATATATCATTCATTATAGGTAGAATATTATTAGACTGTGCGTATATATCATTATAGGTAGAATATTATTAGACTGTGCGTATATATCATTCATTATAGGTAGAATATTATTAGACTGTGCGTATATATCATTCATTATAGGTAGAATATTATTAGACTGCGTATATATCATTCATTATAGGTAGAATATTATTAGACTGTGCGTATATATCATTCATTATAGGTAGAATATTATTAGACTGCGTATATATCATTCATTATAGGTAGAATATTATTAGACTGTGCGTATATATCATTCATTATAGGTAGAATATTATTAGACTGTGCGTATATATCATTCATTATAGGTAGAATATTATTAGACTGTGCGTATATATCATTCATTATAGATAGAATATTATTAGACTGTGCGTATATATCATTCATTATAGGTAGAATATTATTAGACTGTGCGTATATATCATTATAGGTAGAATATTATTAGACTGTGCGTATATATCATTCATTATAGGTAGAATATTATTAGACTGTGCGTATATATCATTCATTATAGGTAGAATATTATTAGACTGTGCGTATATATCATTCATTATAGATAGAATATTATTAGACTGCGTATATATCATTCATTATAGGTAGAATATTATTAGACTGCGTATATATCATTCATTATAGGTAGAATATTATTAGACTGTGCGTATATATCATTCATTATAGGTAGAATATTATTAGACTGTGCGTATATATCATTCATTATAGGTAGAATATTATTAGACTGCGTATATATCATTCATTATAGGTAGAATATTATTAGACTGTGCGTATATATCATTCATTATAGGTAGAATATTATTAGACTGTGCGTATATATCATTCATTATAGGTAGAATATTATTAGACTGTGCGTATATATCATTCATTATAGATAGAATATTATTAGACTGTGCGTATATATCATTCATTATAGGTAGAATATTATTAGACTGTGCGTATATATCATTATAGGTAGAATATTATTAGACTGTGCGTATATATCATTATAGGTAGAATATTATTAGACTGTGCGTATATATCATTATAGGTAGAATATTATTAGACTGTGCGTATATATCATTCATTATAGGTAGAATATTATTAGACTGTGCGTATATATCATTCATTATAGGTAGAATATTATTAGACTGCGTATATATCATTCATTATAGGTAGAATATTATTAGACTGCGTATATATCATTCATTATAGGTAGAATATTATTAGACTGCGTATATATCATTATAGGTAGAATATTATTAGACTGTGCGTATATATCATTCATTATAGGTAGAATATTATTAGACTGAGCGTATATATCATTCATTATAGGTAGAATATTATTAGACTGCGTATATATCATTCATTATAGGTAGAATATTATTAGACTGTGCGTATATATCATTCATTATAGGTAGAATATTATTAGACTGCGTATATATCATTCATTATAGTTAGAATATTATTAGACTGTGCGTATATATCATTCATTATAGATAGAATATTATTAGACTGTGCGTATATATCATTCATTATAGGTAGAATATTATTAGACTGTGCGTATATATCATTCATTATAGGTAGAATATTATTAGACTGAGCGTATATATCATTCATTATAGGTAGAATATTATTAGACTGCGTATATATCATTCATTATAGGTAGAATATTATTAGACTGTGCGTATATATCATTCATTATAGGTAGAATATTATTAGACTGTGCGTATATATCATTCATTATAGGTAGAATATTATTAGACTGTGCGTATATATCATTATAGGTAGAATATTATTAGACTGTGCGTATATATCATTCATTATAGGTAGAATATTATTAGACTGCGTATATATCATTCATTATAGGTAGAATATTATTAGACTCTGCGTATATATCATTCATTATAGGTAGAATATTATTAGACTGTGCGTATATATCATTCATTATAGGTAGAATATTATTAGACTGAGCGTATATATCATTCATTATAGGTAGAATATTATTAGACTGCGTATATATCATTCATTATAGGTAGAATATTATTAGACTGTGCGTATATATCATTCATTATAGATAGAATATTATTAGACTGTGCGTATATATCATTCATTATAGGTAGAATATTATTAGACTGTGCGTATATATCATTCATTATAGGTAGAATATTATTAGACTGTGCGTATATATCATTCATTATAGGTAGAATATTATTAGACTGTGCGTATATATCATTCATTATAGGTAGAATATTATTAGACTGCGTATATATCATTCATTATAGGTAGAATATTATTAGACTGTGCGTATATATCATTCATTATAGGTAGAATATTATTAGACTGCGTATATATCATTCATTATAGGTAGAATATTATTAGACTGTGCGTATATATCATTCATTATAGGTAGAATATTATTAGACTGTGCGTATATATCATTCATTATAGGTAGAATATTATTAGACTGTGCGTATATATCATTCATTATAGGTAGAATATTATTAGACTGCGTATATATCATTTATTATAGGTAGAATATTATTAGACTGTGCGTATATATCATTCATTATAGGTAGAATATTATTAGACTGCGCGTATATATCATTCATTATAGGTAGAATATTATTAGACTGCGCGTATATATCATTCATTATAGGTAGAATATTATTAGACTGCGCGTATATATCATTCATTATAGGTAGAATATTATTAGACTGCGTATATATCATTCATTATAGGTAGAATATTATTAGACTGTGTATATATCATTCATTATAGGTAGAATATTATTAGACTGTGTATATATCATTCATTATAGGTAGAATATTATTAGACTGCGTATATATCATTCATTATAGGTAGAATATTATTAGACTGTGCGTATATATCATTCATTATAGGTAGAATATTATTAGACTGTGCGTATATATCATTCATTATAGGTAGAATATTATTAGACTGTGCGTATATATCATTCATTATAGGTAGAATATTATTAGACTGCGTATATATCATTCATTATGGGTAGAATATTATTAGACTGTGCGTATATATCATTCATTATAGGTAGAATATTATTAGACTGTGCGTATATATCATTCATTATAGGTAGAATATTATTAGACTGTGCGTATATATCATTCATTATAGGTAGAATATTATTAGACTGCGTATATATCATTCATTATAGATAGAATATTATTAGACTGTGCGTATATATCATTCATTATAGGTAGAATATTATTAGACTGTGCGTATATATCATTCATTATAGGTAGAATATTATTAGACTGTGCGTATATATCATTCATTATAGGTAGAATATTATTAGACTGTGCGTATATATCATTCATTATAGGTAGAATATTATTAGACTGTGCGTATATATCATTCATTATAGGTAGAATATTATTAGACTGTGCGTATATATCATTCATTATAGGTAGAATATTATTAGACTGCGTATATATCATTCATTATGGGTAGAATATTATTAGACTGTGCGTATATATCATTCATTATAGGTAGAATATTATTAGACTGTGCGTATATATCATTCATTATAGGTAGAATATTATTAGACTGTGCGTATATATCATTCATTATAGGTAGAATATTATTAGACTGCGTATATATCATTCATTATAGATAGAATATTATTAGACTGTGCGTATATATCATTCATTATAGGTAGAATATTATTAGACTGCGTATATATCATTCATTATAGATAGAATATTATTAGACTGTGCGTATATATCATTCATTATAGGTAGAATATTATTAGACTGTGCGTATATATCATTCATTATAGGTAGAATATTATTAGACTGTGCGTATATATCATTCATTATAGATAGAATATTATTAGACTGTGCGTATATATCATTCATTATAGATAGAATATTATTAGACTGTGCGTATATATCATTCATTATAGGTAGAATATTATTAGACTGTGTATATATCATTCATTATAGGTAGAATATTATTAGACTGCGTATATATCATTCATTATAGATAGAATATTATTAGACTGTGCGTATATATCATTCATTATAGGTAGAATATTATTAGACTGTGCGTATATATCATTCATTATAGGTAGAATATTATTAGACTGTGCGTATATATCATTCATTATAGATAGAATATTATTAGACTGTGTATATATCATTCATTATAGGTAGAATACTATTAGACTGTGCGTATATATCATTCATTATAGGTAGAATATTATTAGACTGCGTATATATCATTCATTATAGGTAGAATACTATTAGACTGCGTATATATCATTCATTATAGGTAGAATATTATTAGACTGTGCGTATATATCATTCATTATAGGTAGAATATTATTAGACTGTGCGTATATATCATTCATTATAGGTAGAATATTATTAGACTGTGCGTATATATCATTCATTATAGGTAGAATATTATTAGACTGCGTATATATCATTCATTATAGGTAGAATATTATTAGACTGTGCGTATATATCATTCATTATAGGTAGAATATTATTAGACTGTGCGTATATATCATTCATTATAGGTAGAATATTATTAGACTGTGTATATATCATTCATTATAGGTAGAATACTATTAGACTGTGCGTATATATCATTCATTATAGGTAGAATATTATTAGACTGCGTATATATCATTCATTATAGGTAGAATACTATTAGACTGCGTATATATCATTCATTATAGGTAGAATATTATTAGACTGTGCGTATATATCATTCATTATAGGTAGAATATTATTAGACTGTGCGTATATATCATTCATTATAGGTAGAATATTATTAGACTGTGCGTATATATCATTCATTATAGGTAGAATATTATTAGACTGCGTATATATCATTCATTATAGGTAGAATATTATTAGACTGTGCGTATATATCATTCATTATAGGTAGAATATTATTAGACTGTGCGTATATATCATTCATTATAGGTAGAATATTATTAGACTGTGCGTATATATCATTCATTATAGGTAGAATATTATTAGACTGCGTATATATCATTCATTATAGGTAGAATATTATTAGACTGTGCGTATATATCATTCATTATAGGTAGAATATTATTAGACTGTGCGTATATATCATTCATTATAGGTAGAATATTATTAGACTGTGCGTATATATCATTCATTATAGGTAGAATATTATTAGACTGTGCGTATATATCATTCATTATAGGTAGAATATTATTAGACTGTGCGTATATATCATTCATTATAGGTAGAATATTATTAGACTGTGCGTATATATCATTCATTATAGGTAGAATATTATTAGACTGTGCGTATATATCATTCATTATAGATAGAATATTATTAGACTGTGCGTATATATCATTCATTATAGGTAGAATATTATTAGACTGTGCGTATATATCATTCATTATAGGTAGAATATTATTAGACTGTGCGTATATATCATTCATTATAGGTAGAATATTATTAGACTGCGTATATATCATTCATTATAGGTAGAATATTATTAGACTGTGCGTATATATCATTCATTATAGATAGAATATTATTAGACTGTGCGTATATATCATTCATTATAGGTAGAATATTATTAGACTGTGCGTATATATCATTCATTATAGATAGAATATTATTAGACTGTGCGTATATATCATTCATTATAGATAGAATATTATTAGACTGTGCGTATATATCATTCATTATAGGTAGAATATTATTAGACTGTGCGTATATATCATTCATTATAGGTAGAATATTATTAGACTGCGTATATATCATTCATTATAGGTAGAATATTATTAGACTGTGTATATATCATTCATTATAGGTAGAATATTATTAGACTGTGCGTATATATCATTCATTATAGGTAGAATATTATTAGACTGTGCGTATATATCATTCATTATAGATAGAATATTATTAGACTGTGCGTATATATCATTCATTATAGGTAGAATATTATTAGACTGCGTATATATCATTCATTATAGGTAGAATATTATTAGACTGTGCGTATATATCATTCATTATAGGTAGAATATTATTAGACTGCGTATATATCATTCATTATAGGTAGAATATTATTAGACTGTGCGTATATATCATTCATTATAGAAGAAAAAATCTTGTCCACAGCACCAAAGTTCATGAAAAAATGTGTGTTTTTATTCCATAAAAGGTGTCAATACAACAGCGACGTTTCAGTCAGCTCAACCTGACCTTTCTCAAGCATCACACAACCAGTGCTAACCATATCTTTATAGAGGCACCAATTACAAATGGTACCAATAAATGTGCAAAATCAATCATTAAATAAAGTGCAAATGCATAGTGTAAACAGTACAAAAAATATATAAACATAAGTAGCAAAGTACAAAACCAAGAAAAATACATAAGTGGGACTTATACACAATATAGTGCAATAAATACATTAGGATAAACACTAATTGTGTTTAATTAATAAAGTGACACACATGTGTAGTAAGACATACAGGGTTAAAAAGGTGGGGGAACACACACTCACCGGATGACAAAGTATATCCACGCTATTACAGTATTCGGCATCAGGAAGTAACAACAGCGCCTGCGCGCCTCGTTCTCAGAGTGTCTCGTGTGGCAAGTAGATCTAGGCCAATCAGCGGATGGCGTCCAGGTGTCCATGGCGACGCGCAGCGAAATCTAACGCATGCGTACATCACCACGAGTCAACCTGCGCCATCTTGAGTGTGGGAAACAAGCCTCTACATATATCAAAGAAAACAAACTAAAAAAA
The DNA here is from genome assembly GCF_029499605.1 of Hyla sarda. Lineage (NCBI taxonomy): Eukaryota > Metazoa > Chordata > Amphibia > Anura > Hylidae > Hyla > Hyla sarda. Next base: position 218,260 of record NW_026610499.1, read on the forward strand.
GAAATAATAAATCTCTATCCAGTACGACTACCAGGTAACAATATAAGGTCCTAGTCCCCTACATCCAACGTACCATACAGACTCAGGGGGTCCGCACTCATGTGCATCGCCAGCATCCGGCTTTCGGAGGCTAGCAACGCACAGTGTGCACGCGACCCACATCCCCACACATCGTATGAAGGTGTGTGGTCACAGCACACAGTTTCACCGGCCACCCTAGGACCCTCTTGGTCCATAAACCACACACAGGATCACACAGTCAAGGACATTTGGACCAACCTGGAGTCTAGTATCAAAAATTACAATAACCAAAATGAACAGAACGAAAATATAAACAAAATGGAAAATGAAAAATATAAAAATAAAAAATAATAAAAGTACAATAGAGAAAATAGAAAATAATAATCATAACAAAAAATATATAAAAAAGAAATTAAAAAATTAAATTTTTTTATAAATATATAGAGGATTTTTTAATTAGTCTGGAGGCTGTACCACAACGCCACACTACACCGCCACACAAGAGACTCATGAAACTCACATAAATAGTCAGTATACAACGTTTTATTAATAAAACTATAACAGTTATTATAGTCATCAGGTGAGTGTTCAGTATATCCCAAAGTCCACCTAAAAAACAAGAGAGAAGACAAATTAAAAATTAGAATATATATTTTTACGATAGCACTGATAGTGTAAAGTTACCAAGTACTCATAAATCCAGATATCAAAGGAACAGGATTACTGATTAACTACTCTGTGTGGAGTTTTGAATTCTACATTGAAACCAGCCGGTTTGAGAGACCCCAACTTGAAAATCCATTTAAGTTCAAGTTTTTTCAGCATCGCCTGTCTGTCCCCACCTCGTTTGAGTGGAGGGACATGATCGACGATGATGAACCTCAACTCTTTTTCCGTATGTCCCATAGTAGCAAAATGACTTGAAACAGGTAAATCCATTTTTTTCTTCCGTATAGTGTACCTATGTTGGTTCATGCGCGTTTTAAAATCCCACGTGGTCTCCCCCACATAGAGGAGACCACATGGGCACCAAAGCACATAAACCACATAGGAGCTATCGCATGTAAGATAGTGCCTAATAGGAAAAGTCTGTCCATTTTTGGGATGTACAAAATTATTACCCTTACACATCAAACTACAGTTGACACAACGTCTACAAGGGAAGCACCCCTTATTCATAGTTGTCAAGTACCTCTAAGTGCCCACTTGTCTCTGTGATATATCCGCCTTCACCAGTTTGTCCTTTAAATTGGTCTGTCTTCTATATGACATGAGAGGAAATATATTAAGTTCAGGAATATCAAAACAGCTCTGTAATATAGGCCAATGTTTCCTAATAACTCTGCCTATAGCAATGGAGTCCTCACTGTATGTTGTAACAAAAGGAACTCTTGTCTCCTCTCTCTTCCTCCTTTCTGGTGTCCTCTCCATCTGTTTTACACAAGTTTTGTGTCTTTCTACCAACCTCCTAGGATAGCCCCTTTTAATAAAGTTGCTGGCCATCCTTTCCAATGCTAACTCCAACTTCTCATCTGTGTCCGTTATCCTCCTTGCCCTCAGCATTTGGCTGAAGGGCAAGGAGTTAACCATAGGCCTGGGGTGACTACTTTCAAATTTCAACAGCATATTGCAGTCTGTGGGCTTAATATACAGGTCCGTTGTTAAATGACCGCCTTCAATATTCACCAGTACATCTAAGAAGCTGACTGACCGAAAAGAATGTGTAAGAGTAAATTGAATGCTGGGAGTCACATTATTTAAATATTCTTTAAACGAGAGTAATTCAAACACTCCCCCACTCCAGATGAGGAAGATGTCGTCTATGTATCGCCACCACCCCAGGACATGCCTGAAGTGGTGCGACACATAGACGTACATCTCCTCAAAATGCGCCATATATATATTAGCGTAAGTTGGCGCAGTGTTACTCCCCATTGCGGTTCCTCTTTTCTGCAAAAAAAATTCATCATTAAATAAAAAATAGTTATTCTCCAAGACCAACCGCAATAGGGAGATAAGAAACTCAGTATCATCTGGAGAAAAATCTGCCTTTGTCAAACATCTAGTCACAGCCTCTACACCCCCATCATGTTGGATGGAGGTGTAGAAGCTCACAACATCAAAGGAGGCAATGATAACATCATTTGGCAACTGAATATCCTTAATTTTGTCCAAAAAATCGGTAGTATCCCTAATGTATGATCTTGTATTTACAGCAAAGGAACGCAGTACTCTATCTAGAAACACCGAAATGCGTGATGTAATTGAATTAGTGCCCGAAACGATAGGCCGTCCCGGGGGATCCACTAAACTCTTGTGGATCTTAGGTAATAGATATAATAGCGGTGTTACCGGAAAGAGCACTGTCAAAAATTTCTTAGTTTCCTCATCAATGGTGCCAGCCCCCACAGCATTGTTCAGGATTATTTGTATCTTCCTCTCAATATCAAATTTGGGGTCATGTGTAAGTCTCTCATATACCAGCCTATCGTTCAACTGTCTCTCAGCCTCCCTAATATACTGGGTCCTGTCCATCACCACGATCGCTCCCCCTTTGTCAGCAGGTTTAAATATGCGATCGCGATCATGGGCAAGCTCCAGTACAGAATCCAACTCCCCACGTGTAATGTTAGGATGTTTAAGGCGAGCATTTCTATTTCTCAAGATAAGGAAATCTTGCTTAACACATTGTTCAAAAGTACTGATTGCATGTGACTCAAATGGCGGATTAAAATCACTTACATTTCTCAGGCCCAATGGTTGTAACTTCAAACTGCCTGTATTACTGGAAACAAGAGTAGTATTAGAGTGGGTAACAGATTGATCAATATTCGTAACCTCCCTATTCTTCATTATAGGTAGAATACTATTAGACTGCGTATATATCATTCATTATAGGTAGAATATTATTAGACTGTGCGTATATATCATTCATTATAGGTAGAATATTATTAGACTGTGCGTATATATCATTCATTATAGGTAGAATATTATTAGACTGTGCGTATATATCATTCATTATAGATAGAATATTATTAGACTGTGCGTATATATCATTCATTATAGGTAGAATATTATTAGACTGTGCGTATATATCATTCATTATAGGTAGAATATTATTAGACTGTGCGTATATATCATTCATTATAGGTAGAATATTATTAAACTGTGCGTATATATCATTCATTATAGGTAGAATATTATTAGACTGCGTATATATCATTCATTATAGGTAGAATATTATTAGACTGTGCGTATATATCATTCATTATAGGTAGAATATTATTAGACTGTGCGTATATATCATTCATTATAGGTAGAATATTATTAGACTGTGCGTATATATCATTCATTATAGGTAGAATATTATTAGACTGTGTATATATCATTCATTATAGATAGAATATTATTAGACTGTGCGTATATATCATTCATTATAGATAGAATATTATTAGACTGCGTATATATCATTCATTATAGGTAGAATATTATTAGACTGTGCGTATATATCATTCATTATAGATAGAATATTATTAGACTGTGCGTATATATCATTCATTATAGGTAGAATATTATTAGACTGTGCGTATATATCATTCATTATAGGTAGAATATTATTAGACTGTGTATATATCATTCATTATAGGTAGAATACTATTAGACTGTGCGTATATATCATTCATTATAGGTAGAATATTATTAGACTGTGCGTATATATCATTCATTATAGGTAGAATATTATTAGACTGTGCGTATATATCATTCATTATAGGTAGAATATTATTAGACTGTGCGTATATATCATTCATTATAGGTAGAATATTATTAGACTGTGCGTATATATCATTCATTATAGGTAGAATATTATTAGACTGTGCGTATATATCATTCATTATAGGTAGAATATTATTAGACTGTGCGTATATATCATTCATTATAGGTAGAATATTATTAGACTGTGCGTATATATCATTCATTATAGGTAGAATATTATTAGACTGTGCGTATATATCATTCATTATAGGTAGAATATTATTAAACTGTGCGTATATATCATTCATTATAGGTAGAATATTATTAGACTGTGCGTATATATCATTCATTATAGGTAGAATACTATTAGACTGTGCGTATATATCATTCATTATAGATAGAATATTATTAGACTGTGCGTATATATCATTCATTATAGGTAGAATATTATTAGACTGTGCGTATATATCATTCATTATAGGTAGAATATTATTAGACTGTGCGTATATATCATTCATTATAGGTAGAATATTATTAGACTGCGTATATATCATTCATTATAGGTAGAATATTATTAGACTGTGCGTATATATCATTCATTATAGGTAGAATATTATTAGACTGTGCGTATATATCATTCATTATAGGTAGAATATTATTAGACTGTGCGTATATATCATTCATTATAGATAGAATATTATTAGACTGTGCGTATATATCATTCATTATAGGTAGAATATTATTAGACTGTGCGTATATACCATTCATTATAGGTAGAATATTATTAGACTGTGCGTATATATCATTCATTATAGATAGAATATTATTAGACTGTGCGTATATATCATTCATTATAGGTAGAATATTATTAGACTGTGCGTATATATCATTCATTATAGGTAGAATACTATTAGACTGTGTATATATCATTCATTATAGGTAGAATATTATTAGACTGTGCGTATATATCATTCATTATAGGTAGAATATTATTAGACTGTGCGTATATATCATTCATTATAGGTAGAATATTATTAGACTGTGTATATATAATTCATTATAGATAGAATATTATTAGACTGTGCGTATATATCATTCATTATAGGTAGAATATTATTAGACTGTGCGTATATATCATTCATTATAGGTAGAATATTATTAGACTGTGCGTATATATCATTCATTATAGGTAGAATATTATTAGACTGCGTATATATCATTCATTATAGATAGAATATTATTAGACTGCGCATATATCATTCATTATAGGTAGAATATTATTAGACTGTGCGTATATACCATTCATTATAGGTAGAATATTATTAGACTGTGCGTATATATCATTCATTATAGGTAGAATATTATTAGACTGTGCGTATATATCATTCATTATAGGTAGAATATTATTAGACTGTGCGTATATATCATTCATTATAGGTAGAATATTATTAGACTGTGCGTATATACCATTCATTATAGGTAGAATATTATTAGACTGTGCGTATATATCATTCATTATAGATAGAATATTATTAGACTGTGCGTATATATCATTCATTATAGGTAGAATACTATTAGACTGTGTATATATCATTCATTATAGGTAGAATATTATTAGACTGTGCGTATATATCATTCATTATAGGTAGAATATTATTAGACTGTGCGTATATATCATTCATTATAGGTAGAATATTATTAGACTGCGTATATATCATTCATTATAGGTAGAATATTATTAGACTGTGCGTATATATCATTCATTATAGGTAGAATATTATTAGACTGCGTATATATCATTCATTATAGTTAGAATATTATTAGACTGTGCGTATATATCATTCATTATAGGTAGAATATTATTAGACTGTGCGTATATATCATTCATTATAGGTAGAATATTATTAAACTGTGCGTATATATCATTCATTATAGGTAGAATATTATTAGACTGCGTATATATCATTCATTATAGGTAGAATATTATTAGACTGTGCGTATATATCATTCATTATAGGTAGAATATTATTAGACTGTGCGTATATATCATTCATTATAGGTAGAATATTATTAGACTGTGCGTATATATCATTCATTATAGGTAGAATATTATTAGACTGTGCGTATATATCATTCATTATAGGTAGAATATTATTAAACTGTGCGTATATATCATTATAGGTAGAATATTATTAGACTGCGTATATATCATTCATTATAGGTAGAATATTATTAGACTGCGTATATATCATTCATTATAGGTAGAATATTATTAGACTGTGCGTATATATCATTCATTATAGGTAGAATATTATTAGACTGTGCGTATATATCATTCATTATAGGTAGAATATTATTAGACTGTGCATATATATCATTCATTATAGGTAGAATATTATTAGACTGTGCGTATATATCATTCATTATAGGTAGAATATTATTAGACTGCGTATATATCATTCATTATAGGTAGAATATTATTAGACTGTGCGTATATATCATTCATTATAGGTAGAATATTATTAGACTGTGCGTATATATCATTCATTATAGGTAGAATATTATTAGACTGTGCGTATATATCATTCATTATAGGTAGAATATTATTAGACTGTGCGTATATATCATTCATTATAGGTAGAATATTAATAGACTGTGCGTATATATCATTCATTATAGGTAGAATATTATTAGACTGTGCGTATATATCATTCATTATAGGTAGAATATTATTAAACTGTGCGTATATATCATTCATTATAGGTAGAATATTATTAGACTGTGCGTATATATCATTCATTATAGGTAGAATACTATTAGACTGTGCGTATATATCATTCATTATAGATAGAATATTATTAGACTGTGCGTATATATCATTCATTATAGGTAGAATATTATTAGACTGTGCGTATATATCATTCATTATAGGTAGAATATTATTAGACTGTGCGTATATATCATTCATTATAGGTAGAATATTATTAGACTGTGCGTATATATCATTCATTATAGATAGAATATTATTAGACTGTGCGTATATATCATTCATTATAGGTAGAATATTATTAGACTGTGCGTATATACCATTCATTATAGGTAGAATATTATTAGACTGTGCGTATATATCATTCATTATAGATAGAATATTATTAGACTGTGCGTATATATCATTCATTATAGGTAGAATATTATTAGACTGTGCGTATATATCATTCATTATAGTAGAATACTATTAGACTGTGTATATATCATTCATTATAGGTAGAATATTATTAGACTGTGCGTATATATCATTCATTATAGGTAGAATATTATTAGACTGCGTATATATCATTCATTATAGGTAGAATATTATTAGACTGTGCGTATATATCATTCATTATAGGTAGAATATTATTAGACTGTGTATATATCATTCATTATAGATAGAATATTATTAGACTGTGCGTATATATCATTCATTATAGGTAGAATATTATTAGACTGTGCGTATATATCATTCATTATAGGTAGAATATTATTAGACTGTGCGTATATATCATTCATTATAGGTAGAATATTATTAGACTGCGTATATATCATTCATTATAGATAGAATATTATTAGACTGCGCATATATCATTCATTATAGGTAGAATATTATTAGACTGTGCGTATATACCATTCATTATAGGTAGAATATTATTAGACTGTGCGTATATATCATTCATTATAGGTAGAATATTATTAGACTGTGCGTATATATCATTCATTATAGGTAGAATATTATTAGACTGTGTGTATATATCATTCATTATAGGTAGAATATTATTAGACTGCGTATATATCATTCATTATAGGTAGAATACTATTAGACTGTGTATATATCATTCATTATAGGTAGAATATTATTAGACTGTGCGTATATATCATTCATTATAGGTAGAATATTATTAGACTGTGCGTATATATCATTCATTATAGGTAGAATATTATTAGACTGTGCGTATATATCATTCATTATAGGTAGAATATTATTAGACTGCGTATATATCATTCATTATAGTTAGAATATTATTAGACTGTGCGTATATATCATTCATTATAGGTAGAATATTATTAGACTGTGCGTATATATCATTCATTATAGGTAGAATATTATTAGACTGTGCGTATATATCATTCATTATAGGTAGAATATTTGTCACGATGCCGGCTGGCAGGAGGTGGATCCTCTGTGCCAGAGAGGGATTGGCGTGGACCGTGCTAGTGGATCGGTTCTAAGTCACTACTGGTTTTCACCAGAACCCGCCGCAAAGCGGGATGGTCTTGCAGCGGCGGTAGTAACCAGGTCGTATCCACCGGTAACAGCTCAACCTCTCTGACTGCTGAAGATAGGCGCGGTACAAGGGAGTAGACAGAAGCAAGGTCGGACGTAGCAGAAGGTCGGGGCAGGCAGCAAGGATCGTAGTCAGGGGCAACGGCAGGAGGTCTGGAACACAGGCTAGGAACACACAAGGGAACGCTTTCACTGGCACAATGGCAACAAGATCCGGCGAGGGAGTGCAGGGGAAGTGAGGTATAAGTAGGGAGTGCAGGGGAAGTGAGGTATAAGTAGGGAAGTGCTCAGGTGAACACACTAATTAGACCCACTGCGCCAATCAGCGGCGCAGTGGCCCTTTAAATCGCAGAGACCCGGCGCGCGCGCGCCCTAGGGAGCGGGGCCGCGCGCGCCGGGACAGGACCGACGGAGAGCGAGTCAGGAACGGGAGCCGGGGTGCGCATCGCGAGCGGGCGCCACCCGCATCGCGAATCGCATCCCGGCTGGAGGCGGTATCGCAGCGCACCCGGTCAGTAGATCTGACCGGGGCGCTGCAGTAGCGAGGATGTGGCGAGCGCTCCGGGGAGGAGCGGGGACCCGGAGCGCTCGGCGTAACAATATTATTAGACTGTGCGTATATATCATTCATTATAGGTAGAATATTATTAGACTGTGCGTATATATCATTCATTATAGGTAGAATATTATTAGACTGTGCGTATATATCATTCATTATAGGTAGAATATTATTAGACTGTGCGTATATATCATTCATTATAGGTAGAATATTATTAGACTGTGCGTATATATCATTCATTATAGGTAGAATATTATTAGACTGCGTATATATCATTCATTATAGGTAGAATATTATTAGACTGTGCGTATATATCATTCATTATAGGTAGAATATTATTAGACTGTGCGTATATATCATTCATTATAGATAGAATATTATTAGACTGTGCGTATATATCATTCATTATAGGTAGAATATTATTAGACTGTGCGTATATATCATTCATTATACCGTAGGTAGAATATTATTAGACTGTGCGTATATATCATTCATTATAGGTAGAATATTATTAGACTGCGTATATATCATTCATTATAGGTAGAATATTATTAGACTGCGTATATATCATTCATTATAGATAGAATATTATTAGACTGTGCGTATATATCATTCATTATAGGTAGAATATTATTAGACTGTGCATATATATCATTCATTATAGGTAGAATATTATTAGACTGTGCGTATATATCATTCATTATAGGTAGAATATTATTAAACTGTGCGTATATATCATTCATTATAGGTAGAATATTATTAGACTGCGTATATATCATTCATTATAGGTAGAATATTATTAGACTGCGTATATATCATTCATTATAGGTAGAATATTATTAGACTGTGCATATATATCATTCATTATAGGTAGAATATTATTAGACTGCGTATATATCATTCATTATAGGTAGAATATTATTAAACTGTGCGTATATATCATTCATTATAGGTAGAATATTATTAGACTGTGCGTATATATCATTCATTATAGGTAGAATATTATTAAACTGTGCGTATATATCATTCATTATAGGTAGAATATTATTAGACTGTGCGTATATATCATTCATTATAGGTAGAATATTATTAGACTGCGCATATATCATTCATTATAGGTAGAATATTATTAGACTGCGTATATATCATTCATTATAGGTAGAATATTATTAGACTGCGTATATATCATTCATTATAGGTAGAATATTATTAGACTGTGCGTATATATCATTCATTATAGGTAGAATATTATTAGACTGTGCGTATATATCATTCATTATAGGTAGAATATTATTAGACTGCGCGTATATATCATTCATTATAGGTAGAATATTAATAGACTGTGTATATATCATTCATTATAGGTAGAATATTATTAGACTGTGCGTATATATCATTCATTATAGGTAGAATATTATTAGACTGCGTATATATCATTCATTATAGGTAGAATATTATTAGACTGTGCGTATATATCATTCATTATAGGTAGAATATTATTAGACTGTGCGTATATATCATTCATTATACCGTAGGTAGAATATTATTAGACTGTGCGTATATATCATTCATTATAGGTAGAATATTATTAGACTGCGTATATATCATTCATTATAGGTAGAATATTATTAGACTGCGTATATATCATTCATTATAGGTAGAATATTATTAGACTGTGCATATATATCATTCATTATAGGTAGAATATTATTAGACTGCGTATATATCATTCATTATAGGTAGAATATTATTAGACTGCGTATATATCATTCATTATAGGTAGAATATTATTAGACTGTGCATATATATCATTCATTATAGGTAGAATATTATTAGACTGCGTATATATCATTCATTATAGGTAGAATATTATTAGACTGTGCGTATATATCATTCATTATAGGTAGAATATTATTAGACTGTGCGTATATATCATTCATTATAGGTAGAATATTATTAAACTGTGCGTATATATCATTCATTATAGGTAGAATATTATTAGACTGTGCGTATATATCATTCATTATAGGTAGAATATTATTAGACTGCGCATATATCATTCATTATAGGTAGAATATTATTAGACTGCGTATATATCATTCATTATAGGTAGAATATTATTAGACTGCGTATATATCATTCATTATAGGTAGAATATTATTAGACTGTGCGTATATATCATTCATTATAGGTAGAATATTATTAGACTGTGCGTATATATCATTCATTATAGGTAGAATATTATTAGACTGTGCGTATATATCATTCATTATAGGTAGAATATTATTAGACTGTGCGTATATATCATTCATTATAGGTAGAATATTATTAAACTGTGCGTATATATCATTCATTATAGGTAGAATATTATTAGACTGTGCGTATATATCATTCATTATAGGTAGAATATTATTAGACTGTGCGTATATATCATTCATTATAGGTAGAATATTATTAGACTGTGCGTATATATCATTCATTATAGGTAGAATATTATTAGACTGCGTATATATCATTCATTATAGGTAGAATATTATTAGACTGTGCGTATATATCATTCATTATAGGTAGAATATTATTAGACTGTGCGTATATATCATTCATTATAGGTAGAATATTATTAGACTGTGCGTATATATCATTCATTATAGGTAGAATATTATTAGACTGCGCGTATATATCATTCATTATAGGTAGAATATTATTAGACTGCGTATATATCATTCATTATAGGTAGAATATTATTAGACTGCGTATATATCATTCATTATAGGTAGAATATTATTAGACTGCGCGTATATATCATTCATTATAGGTAGAATATTATTAGACTGCGCATATATCATTCATTATAGGTAGAATATTATTAGACTGTGCGTATATATCATTCATTATAGGTAGAATATTATTAGACTGTGCGTATATATCATTCATTATAGGTAGAATATTATTAGACTGCGCATATATCATTCATTATAGGTAGAATATTATTAGACTGTGTGTATATATCATTCATTATAGGTAGAATATTATTAGACTGCGTATATATCATTCATTATAGGTAGAATATTATTAGACTGTGCGTATATATCATTCATTATAGGTAGAATATTATTAGACTGTGCGTATATATCATTATAGGTAGAATATTATTAGACTGTGCGTATATATCATTCATTATAGGTAGAATATTATTAGACTGTGCGTATATATCATTCATTATAGGTAGAATATTATTAGACTGTGCGTATATATCATTCATTATAGGTAGAATATTATTAGACTGCGCGTATATATCATTCATTATAGATAGAATATTATTAGACTGTGCGTATATATCATTCATTATAGGTAGAATATTATTAGACTGCGTATATATCATTCATTATAGGTAGAATATTATTAGACTGCGCATATATCATTCATTATAGGTAGAATATTATTAGACTGTGCGTATATATCATTCATTATAGGTAGAATATTATTAGACTGCGTATATATCATTCATTATAGGTAGAATATTATTAGACTGCGTATATATCATTCATTATAGGTAGAATATTATTAGACTGTGTATATATCATTCATTATAGGTAGAATATTATTAGACTGTGCGTATATATCATTCATTATAGGTAGAATATTATTAGACTGTGCGTATATATCATTCATTATAGGTAGAATATTATTAGACTGTGCGTATATATCATTCATTATAGGTAGAATATTATTAGACTGTGCGTATATATCATTCATTATAGGTAGAATATTATTAGACTGCGCGTATATATCATTCATTATAGGTAGAATATTATTAGACTGTGCGTATATATCATTCATTATAGGTAGAATATTATTAGACTGCGTATATATCATTCATTATAGGTAGAATATTATTAGACTGCGTATATATCATTCATTATAGGTAGAATATTATTAGACTGCGCGTATATATCATTCATTATAGGTAGAATATTATTAGACTGCGCATATATCATTCATTATAGGTAGAATATTATTAGACTGTGCGTATATATCATTCATTATAGGTAGAATATTATTAGACTGTGCGTATATATCATTCATTATAGGTAGAATATTATTAGACTGCGCATATATCATTCATTATAGGTAGAATATTATTAGACTGTGTGTATATATCATTCATTATAGGTAGAATATTATTAGACTGCGTATATATCATTCATTATAGGTAGAATATTATTAGACTGTGCGTATATATCATTCATTATAGGTAGAATATTATTAGACTGTGCGTATATATCATTATAGGTAGAATATTATTAGACTGTGCGTATATATCATTCATTATAGGTAGAATATTATTAGACTGTGCGTATATATCATTCATTATAGGTAGAATATTATTAGACTGTGCGTATATATCATTCATTATAGGTAGAATATTATTAGACTGTGCGTATATATCATTCATTATAGGTAGAATATTATTAGACTGCGCGTATATATCATTCATTATAGATAGAATATTATTAGACTGTGCGTATATATCATTCATTATAGGTAGAATATTATTAGACTGTGCGTATATATCATTCATTATAGGTAGAATATTATTAGACTGCGTATATATCATTCATTATAGGTAGAATATTATTAGACTGTGTATATATCATTCATTATAGGTAGAATATTATTAGACTGTGCGTATATATCATTCATTATAGGTAGAATATTATTAGACTGTGCGTATATATCATTCATTATAGGTAGAATATTATTAGACTGTGCGTATATATCATTCATTATAGGTAGAATATTATTAGACTGCGCGTATATATCATTCATTATAGGTAGAATATTATTAGACTGTGCGTATATATCATTCATTATAGATAGAATATTATTAGACTGTGCGTATATATCATTCATTATAGGTAGAATATTATTAGACTGCGCGTATATATCATTCATTATAGGTAGAATATTATTAGACTGTGCGTATATATCATTCATTATAGGTAGAATATTATTAGACTGTGCGTATATATCATTCATTATAGGTAGAATATTATTAGACTGCGTATATATCATTCATTATAGGTAGAATATTATTAGACTGTGCGTATATATCATTCATTATAGGTAGAATATTATTAGACTGCGTATATATCATTCATTATAGGTAGAATATTATTAGACTGCGTATATATCATTCATTATAGGTAGAATATTATTAGACTGCGTATATATCATTCATTATAGGTAGAATATTATTAGACTGTGCGTATATATCATTCATTATAGGTAGAATATTATTAGACTGTGCGTATATATCATTCATTATAGGTAGAATATTATTAGACTGCGTATATATCATTCATTATAGGTAGAATATTATTAGACTGTGCGTATATATCATTCATTATAGGTAGAATATTATTAAACTGCGTATATATCATTCATTATAGGTAGAATATTATTAGACTGTGTATATATCATTCATTATAGGTAGAATATTATTAGACTGTGCACATATATCATTCATTATAGGTAGAATATTATTAGACTGTGCGTATATATCATTCATTATAGGTAGAATATTAGACTGTGCGTATATATCATTCATTATAGGTAGAATATTATTAGACTGCGCGTATATATCATTCATTATAGGTAGAATATTATTAGACTGTGCGTATATATCATTCATTATAGGTAGAATATTATTAGACTGTGCGTATATATCATTCATTATAGATAGAATATTATTAGACTGTGCATATATATCATTCATTATAGGTAGAATATTATTAGACTGCGTATATATCATTCATTATAGGTAGAATATTATTAGACTGCGTATATATCATTCATTATAGGTAGAATATTATTAGACTGTGCGTATATATCATTCATTATAGGTAGAATATTATTAGACTGTGCGTATATATCATTCATTATAGGTAGAATATTATTAGACTGTGCGTATATATCATTCATTATAGGTAGAATATTATTAGACTGCGTATATATCATTCATTATAGGTAGAATATTATTAGACTGTGTATATATCATTCATTATAGGTAGAATATTATTAGACTGCGTATATATCATTCATTATAGGTAGAATATTATTAGACTGTGCGTATATATCATTCATTATAGGTAGAATATTATTAGACTGCGTATATATCATTCATTATAGGTAGAATATTATTAGACTGTGTATATATCATTCATTATAGGTAGAATATTATTAGACTGCGTATATATCATTCATTATAGGTAGAATATTATTAGACTGTGCGTATATATCATTCATTATAGGTAGAATATTATTAGACTGTGCGTATATATCATTCATTATAGGTAGAATATTATTAGACTGTGCGTATATATCATTCATTATAGATAGAATATTATTAGACTGTGCGTATATATCATTCATTATAGGTAGAATATTATTAGACTGTGCGTATATATCATTCATTATAGGTAGAATATTATTAGACTGTGCGTATATATCATTCATTATAGGTAGAATATTATTAGACTGTGCGTATATATCATTCATTATAGGTAGAATATTATTAGACTGTGCGTATATATCATTCATTATAGGTAGAATATTATTAGACTGCGTATATATCATTCATTATAGGTAGAATATTATTAGACTCTGCGTATATATCATTCATTATAGGTAGAATATTATTAGACTGTGCGTATATATCATTCATTATAGGTAGAATATTATTAGACTGTGCGTATATATCATTCATTATAGGTAGAATATTATTAGACTGTGCGTATATATCATTCATTATAGGTAGAATATTATTAGACTGTGCCTTCTGTTCCTCTCTCGGATATTATATAAAAAAAAGTTTTTTCTTGGATAACCCCTTTAACTTTAATATTTGGTTGCACCCTTTGGAAAAAATAAGTGAGATCAGGGTCTTCCTATAATAATCTGGGTCTCCTCCGTAGCGGGGTCCTCCTGAGTCTCCTCCATAGCGGGGTTCTCCTGGGTCTCCTCCATAGTGGGGTCCTCCTGGGTCTCCTCCATAGCAGGGTCCTCCTGGCTCTCCTCCATAGTGGGGTCCTCCTGGGTCTCCTCCATAGCGGGGTCCTCCTGAGTCTCCTCCATAGTGGGGTCCTCCTGGGTCTCCTCCATAGTGGGGTCCTCCTTGGTCTCCTCCATAGCAGGGTCCTCCTGGGTCTCCTCCATAGTGAGGTCCTCCTGAGTCTCCTCCATAGCGGGGTCCTCCTGGGTCTCCTCCATAGCGGGGTCCTCCTGGGTCTCCTCCATAGTGGGGTCCTCCTGGGTCTCCTCCATAGTGTGGTCCTCCTCCATAGCAGGGTCCTCCTGGGTCTCCTCCATAGCGGGGTCCTCCTGAGTCTCCTCCATAGCGGGGTCCTCCTGGGTCTCCTCCATAGCGGGGTCCTCCTGGGTCTCCTCCATAGTGGGGTCCTCCTCCATAGCAGGGTCCTC
Source organism: Hyla sarda (assembly GCF_029499605.1). NCBI lineage: Eukaryota > Metazoa > Chordata > Amphibia > Anura > Hylidae > Hyla > Hyla sarda. The sequence goes on from NW_026610499.1 coordinate 234,396, forward strand.
CTGGCTCTCCTCCATAGCGGGGTCCTCCTGGGTCTCCTCCATAGCGGGGTCCTCCTGGGTCTCCTCCATAGCGGGGTCCTCCTGAGTCTCCTCCATAGCGGGGTCCTCCTGGGTCTCCTCCATAGCGGGGTCCTCCTGGGTCTCCTCCATAGCGGGGTCCTCCTGGGTCTCCTCCATAGCGGGGTCCTCCTGGGTCTCCTCCATAGTGGGGTCCTCCTGGGTCTCCTCCATAGTGGGGTCCTCCTCCATAGCAGGGTCCTCCTGGCTCTCCTCCATAGCGGGGTCCTCCTGGGTCTCCTCCATAGCGGGGTCCTCCTGATTCTCCACCATAGCGGGGTCCTCCTGGGTCTCCTCCATAGCGGGGTCCTCCTGGGTCTCCTCCATAGTGGGGTCCTCCTCCATAGCGGGGTCCTCCTGGGTCTCCTCCATAGGGGGGTCCTCCTGGGTCTCCTCCATAGCGGGGTCCACCTGGGTCTACTCCATAGTGGGGTCCACCTGGGTCTCCTCCATAGTTGGGTCCTCCTGGGTTTTCTCTATAGTGGGGTCCTCCTCCAGTAGCGGGGTCCTCCTGGCTCTCCTCCATAGCGGGGTCCTCCTGGGTCTCCTCCATAGTGGGGTCCTCCTGGGTCTCCTCCATAGCGGGGTCCTCCTCCATAGAGGGGTCCTCCTCCATAGTGGGGTCCTCCTGGGTCTCCTCCATAGTGGGGTTCACCTGGGTCTCCTCCATAGCGGGGTCCTCCTCCGTAGTGGGGTCCTCCTGGGTCTCCTCCGTAGCGGGGTCCTCCTGGGTCTCTTCCATAGTGGGGTCTTCCTGGGTCTCCTCCATAGCGGGGTCCTCCTCCGTAGTGGGGTCCTCCTGGGTCTCCTCCGTAGCGGGGTCCTCCTGGGTCTCTTCCATAGTGGGGTCCTCCTGGGTCTCTTCCATAGTGGGGTCCTTTTGGGTCTCCTCCGTAGTGGGGTCCTCCTGGGTCTCCTCCATAGCGGGGTCCTCCTCCGTAGTGGGGTCCTCCTGGGTCTCCTCCGTAGCGGGGTCCTCCTGGGTCTCTTCCTTAGTGGGGTCCTCCTGGGTCTCCTCCATAGTGGGGTCCTCCTGGGTCTCCTCCATAGTGGGGTCCTCCTGGGTCTCCTCCATAGTGGGGTCCTCCTGGGTCTCCTCCATAGTGGGGTCCTCCTGGGTCTCCTCCATAGTGGGGTCCTCCTCGGTCTCCTCCATAGCGTTTCATTTCATTTAAATGTGGACGGATAGTTCGCACTGACACTGATGCTCCCTGTGCCTGCAGGACAGCTTGAATGTCTTTGGAACTTGTTTGGGGCTGCTTATCCACCATCTGGACAATCCTGCGATGACACCTTTCATCAATGTTTCTCTTCCGCCCACACCCAGGGAGATTATCTACAGGTCCATGGGGTGTAAACTTCTTGATAATGTTGCGCACTGTGGACAAAGATAAATCTAGATCTCTGGAGATGGACGTGTAACCTGGAGATTGTTGATATTTTTCCACAATTTTGGTTCCCAAGTCCTCAGACAGTTCTCTTCTCCTCTTTCTGTTGTCCATGATTAGTGTGACACACACAGACACACAATGCAGAGACTAAGTGAACTTCTCTCCTTTTTATCTGCTTTCAGGTGTGATTTTTCATATTGCCCACACCTGTTACTTGCCCCGGGTGAGTCTAACCCCTTAAGGACCATGGACTTACGTGTACGTCTAAGCTCCCTGGTAGTTAAGGACCAAGGACATACGCATACGTCCGTGGGAATTTCGGTCCCTGCCGCGTGCGGCAACCGGACCGGGGTGACTGCTCATATCGATCAGCAGGCACTCTGCGCAAATGCCCAGGGGGGGGGAGGACATCAGCCCCCCCCATGTCGGTGATCCCTGTGAATTCACACCTGCGATATGTGCCGATTCCGGATCATACCAGTCTATGGTGACCCGGAATATAAGGGGGATTGGGGTTGTCTAAGACACCTACGATCCCCCTGAAGGGATAGGAGTGAGGTGGCTGGGGTGCCGCCCCTCCTATCCCTGCTATTGGTCATCTAGAAGCGACAACCAATAGCAGATCGGGGGTGGGGGAATTGACATTCGGTTTCCCTGTTGTGCCCACCCACAATAGGCGGGGCAGAACGGGGAAACCAAGGAGGACCGTCGCTGAAGTCCACTTACCCATCAGCAGCGGCGGAGGCGACGATCAGTTGTGGGGATCGGTGGCAGCAGAGGACGGCAATGCGGCTCCCTGGCCGGTGAGTTGCCTAGCAACATCTGGAGCGCTACAGTTTGAGACCACTATACAGTGGCCTCGAATCTGTAGCCCTCCAGATTTTGCAAAACTACAACTCCCAGCATGCCCAGAGAGCAAACAGCTGTCTTGGCATGCTGGGAGTTGTAGTTGCGTACTTCCAGCTGTTGCATAACTACATCTCCCAGCATGCCCTTCGGTGATCAGTACATGCTGAGAGTTGTACTTTTGCAACAGCTGGAGGCACACTGGTTGGAAAATACTGAGTTAGGTAACAGAACCTAACTGAAGGTTTTCCAACCAGTGTACCTCCAGCTGTTGCAAAAGTACAACTCCCAGCATGCACAGTCTGTCAGTACATGCTGGGAGTTGTAGTTTTGAAACTGGAGCTGGAGGTTTGCCCCCCCCCCCCCCTCCCCCCAGGGTACATTCACACAGGCAGGTTTACAGTGAGTCTTCTGCTTCAAGTTTGAGCTGTGGAAAATTTTTCGCCGCAACACAAACTCACCGTAACCCAGCATTGCAAATGTACTCTAAAAACACTACACTACACTAACACATAATAAAGGGTAAAACACTACACTAACACATAATAAAGGGTAAAACACTACACTACACTACACTAACACATAATAAAGGGTAAAACACTACACTAACACATAATAAAGGGTAAAACACTACACTACACTACACTAACACATAATAAAGGGTAAAACACTACACTAACACATAATAAAGGGTAAAACACTACATATACACTACACTACACTAACACATAATAAAGGGTAAAACACTACATATACACTACACTACACTAACACATAATAAAGGGTAAAACACTACATATACACTACACTACACTAACACATAATAAAGGGTAAAACACTACATATACACTACACTACACTAACACATAATAAAGGGTAAAACACTACATATACACTACACTACACTAACACATAATAAAGGGTAAACACTACATATACACTACACTAACACATAATAAAGGATAAAACACTACATATACACTACACTACACTAATACATAATAAAGGGTAAAACACTACATATACACCTACACTACACTAACACATAATAAAGGGTAAAACACTACATATACACTACACTAACACATAATAAAGGGTAAAACACTACATATACACTACACTACACTAACACATAATAAAGGGTAAAACACTACATATACACTACACTAACACATAATAAAGGGTAAAACACTACATATACAATACACTACACTAACACATAATAAAGGGTAAAACACTACATATACACTACACTAACACATAATAAAGGGTAAAACACTACATATACACCTACACTACACTAACACATAATAAAGGGTAAAACACTACATATACACTACACTACACTAACACATAATAAAGGGTAAAACACTACACTACACTAACACATAATAAAGGGTAAAACACTACATATACACTACACTACACTAACACATAATAAAGGGTAAAACACTACATATACACTACACTACACTAACACATAATAAAGGGTAAAACACTACATATACAATACACTACACTAACACATAATAAAGGGTAAAACACTACACTACACTAACACATAATAAAGGGTAAAACACTACACTACACTAACACATAATAAAGGGTAAAACACTACATATACACTACACTACACTAACACATAATAAAGAGTAAAACACTACATATACACTACACTAACACATAATAAAGGGTAAAACACTACATATACACTACACTACACTAACACATAGTAAAGGGTAAAACACTACATATACACTACACTACACTAACACATAATAAAGGGTAAAACACTACATATACACTACACTACACTAACACATAATAAAGAGTAAAACACTACATATACACTACACTACACTAACACATAATAAAGGGTAAAACACTACATATACACTACACTACACTAACACATAATAAAGAGTACAAACACTACATATACACTACACTAACACATAATAAAGGGTAAAACACTACATATACACTACACTACACTAACACATAATAAAGGGTAAAACACTACACTACACTAACACATAATAAAGGGTAAAACACTACATATACATCTACACTACACTAACACATAATAAAGAGTAAAAGACTACATATACACTACACTACACTAACACATAATAAAGGGTAAAACACTACATATACACTACACTACACTAACACATAATAAAGGGTAAAACACTACATATACACTACACTTCACTAACACATAATAAAGGGTAAAACACTACATATACACTACACTACACTAACACATAATAAAGGGTAAAACACTACATATACACTACACTAACACATAATAAAGAGTAAAACACTACACTACACTAACACATAATAAAGGGTAAAACACTACACTACACTAACACATAATAAAGGGTAAAACACTACATATACATCTACACTACACTAACACATAATAAAGAGTAAAAGACTACATATACACTACACTAACACATAATAAAGGGTAAAACACTACATATACACTACACTACACTAACACATAATAAAGGGTAAAACACTACACTACACTAACACATAATAAAGGGTAAAACACTACATATACACTACACTATACTAACACATAATAAAGAGTAAAACACTACATATACACTACACTAACACATAATAAAGGGTAAAACACTACATATACACTACACTATACTAACACATAATAAAGGGTAAAACACTACATATACACTACACTACACTAACACATAATAAAGGGTAAAACACTACATATACACTACACTAACACATAATAAAGGGTAAAACACTACATTACACTAACACATAATAAAGAGTAAAACACTACACTACACTAACACATAATAAAGAGTAAAACGCTACATATACACTACACTACACTAACACATAATAAAGGGTAAAACACTACATATACACTACACTACACTAACACATAATAAAGGGTAAAACACTACATATACACTACACTACACTAACACATAATAAAGGGTAAAACACTACATATACTATACACTACACTAACACATAATAAAGGGTAAAACACTACATATACACTACACTACACTAACACATAATAAAGAGTAAAACACTACATATACACTACACTACACTAACACATAATAAAGGGTAAAACACTACATATACACTACACTACACTAACATATAATAAAGGGTAAAACACTACATATACACTACACTACCCTAACACATAATAAAGGGTAAAACACTACATATACTATACACTACACTAACACATAATAAAGGGTAAAACACTACATATACACTACACTACACTAACACATAATAAAGAGTAAAACACTACATATACACTACACTACACTAACACATAATAAAGGGTAAAACACTACACTAACACATAATAAAGTGTAAAACACTACATATACACTACACTACACTAACACATAATAAAGGGTAAAACACTACATATACACTACACTACACTAACACATAATAAAGGGTAAAACACTACACTACACTAACACATAATAATGAGTCAAACTACACTACACTAACACATAATAAAGGGTAAAACACTACACTACACTAACACATAATAAAGGGTAAAACACTACACTGCACTAACACATAATAAAGGGTAAAACACTACATATACACTACACTACAGTTCATAGACAGACAGCGCGGCACTACTATCCCTTCAGGTGCAGAACGATGATGACACGGCAGACCAGGACTATAGTTTGCTGGGGGTGGTGCTCTGACTAGCAATAGTGCATGGAATCGCAACAAAGAAAAAGAGGAGAATAATCGGCAACTCGGCAACCATAGCCGGAGGAAATCGGCAACCATAGCCGGAGGAAGCACGAACATCGTGCAAAACGGAGCTTGGTCGCCATCCTGTGTCCCCCCACTACCCTCTTCCCAAATGAGATGTTTGTGAGTATGAATCAATAAAAGAAGATATACTCAGCTGGCCGTGGTGAGTTGCCGATTATTCTCCTCTTTTTCTTTGTTGCGATACACTACACTAACACATAATAAAGAGTAAAACACTACATATACACTACACTACACTAACACATAATAAAGGGTAAAACACTACATATACACTACACTAACACATAATAAAGGGTAAAACACTACACTACACTAACACATAATAAAGGGTAAAACACTACACTAACACATAATAAAGAGTTAAACTACACTAACACATAATAAAGGGTAAAACACTACACTACACTAACACATAATAAAGGGTAAAACACTACATATACACTACACTACACTAACACATAATAAAGAGTAAAACACTACATATACACTACACTACACTAACATATAATAAAGGGTAAAACACTACACTAACACATAATAAAGGGTAAAACACTACACTACAGTAACACATAATAAAGGGTAAAACACTACACTAACACATAATAAAGGGTAAAACACTACACTACACTAACACATAATAAAGAGTAAAACACTACACTAACACATAATAAAGAGTAAAACACTACACTACACTAACACATAATAAAGGGTAAAACACTACACTACACTAACACATAATAAAGAGTAAAACACTACACTAACACATAATAAAGAGTAAAACTACACTACACTACACTAACACATAATAAAGGGTAAAACACTACATATACACTACACTACACTAACACATAATAAAGGGTAAAACACTACATATACACTACACTACACTAACACATAATAAAGAGTAAAACACTACACTACACTAACACATAATAAAGGGTAAAACACTACACTACACTAACACATAATAAAGGGTAAAACACTACACTAACACATAATAAAGGGTAAAACACTACACTACACTAACACATAATAAAGGGTAAAACACTACATATACACTAACACATAATAAAGGGTAAAACACTACATATACACTACACTACACTAACACATAATAAAGGGTAAAACACTACACTACACTAACACATAATAAAGGGTAAAACACTACACTACACTAACACATAATAAAGAGTAAAACACTACACTACACTAACACATAATAAAATGTAAAACACTACACTACACTAACACATAATTAAGGGTAAAACACTACACTACACTAACACATAATAAAGGGTAAAACACTACATATACACTAACACATAATAAAGGGAAAAACACTACACTACACTAACACATAATAAAGGGTAAAACACTACACTAACACATAATAAAGGGTAAAACACTACACTACACTAACACATAATAAAGGGTCAAACACTACATATACACTACACTAACACATAATAAAGAGTAAAACACTACACTACACTAACACATAATAAAGAGTAAAACACTACACTACACTAACACATAATAAAGGGTAAAACACTACACTAACACATAATAAAGGGTAAAACACTACACTGCACTAACACATAATAAAGGGTAAAACACTACATATACACTACACTACACTAACACATAATAAAGGGTAAAACACTACATTACACTACCACATAATAAAGGGTAAAACACTACACTACACTAACACATAATAAAGGGTAAAACACTACATATACACTACACTACACTAACACATAATAAAGGGTAAAACACTACATATACACTACACTACACTAACACATAATAAAGGGTAAAACACTACATATACACTACACTACACTAACACATAATAAAGGGTAAAATACTACATATACACTACACTACACTAACACATAATAAAGGGTAAAACACAACATATACACCTACACTACACTAACACATAATAAAGAGTACAAACACTACATATACACTACACTAACACATAATAAAGTGTAAAACACTACATATACACTACACTACACTAACACATAATAAAGAGTAAAACACTACACTACACTAACACATAATAAAGGGTAAAACACTACATATGCACTACACTACACTAACACATAATAAAGGGTAAAACACTACACTAACACATAATAAAGGGTAAAACACTACATATACACTACACTACACTAACACGTAATAAAGAGTCAAACTACACTACACTAACACATAATAAAGGGTAAAACACTACATATACACTACACTACACTAACACATAATAAAGGGTAAAACACTACATATACACTACACTACACTAACACATAATAAAGGGTAAAACACTACACTACACTAACACATAATAATGAGTCAAACTACACTACACTAACACATAATAAAGGGTAAAACACTACACTACACTACACTAACACATAATAAAGGGTAAAACACTACACTGCACTAACACATAATAAAGGGTAAAACACTACATATACACTACACTACAGTTCATAGACAGACAGCGCGGCACTACTATCCCTTCAGGTGCAGAACGATGATGACACGGCAGACCAGGACTATAGTTTGCTGGGGGTGGTGCTCTGACTAGCAATAGTGCATGGAATCGCAACAAAGAAAAAGAGGAGAATAATCGGCAACTCGGCAACCATAGCCGGAGGAAATCGGCAACCATAGCCGGAGGAAATCGGCAACCATAGCCGGAGGAAATCGGCAACCATAGCCGGAGGAAGCACGAACATCGTGCAAAACGGAGCTTGGTCGCCATCCTGTGTCCCCCCACTACCCTCTTCCCAAATGAGATGTTTGTGAGTATGAATCAATAAAAGAAGATATACTCAGCTGGCCGTGGTGAGTTGCCGATTATTCTCCTCTTTTTCTTTGTTGTGATACACTACACTAACACATAATAAAGAGTAAAACACTACATATACACTACACTACACTAACACATAATAAAGGGTAAAACACTACATATACACTACACTAACACATAATAAAGGGTAAAACACTACACTACACTAACACATAATAAAGAGTAAAACACTACATATACACTACACTACACTAACACATAATAAAGGGTAAAACACTACATATACACTACACTACACTAACACATAATAAAGGGTAAAACACTACACTACACTAACACATAATAAAGGGTAAAACACTACACTACACTAACACATAATAAAGAGTCAAACTACACTAACACATAATAAAGGGTAAAACACTACACTAACACATAATAAAGAGTTAAACTACACTAACACATAATAAAGGGTAAAACACTACACTACACTAACACATAATAAAGGGTAAAACACTACACTACACTAACACATAATAAAGAGTAAAACACTACATATACACTACACTACACTAACATATAATAAAGGGTAAAACACTACACTGCACTAACACATAATAAAGGGTAAAACACTACACTACAGTAACACATAATAAAGGGTAAAACACTACATATACACTACACTACAGTAACACATAATAAAGGGTAAAACACTACACTACACTAACACATAATAAAGAGTAAAACACTACACTAACACATAATAAAGAGTAAAACACTACACTAACACATAATAAAGAGTAAAACACTACACTAACACATAATAAAGAGTAAAACTACACTACACTACACTAACACATAATAAAGGGTAAAACACTACACTACACTAACACATAATAAAGGGTAAAACAGTACACTACACTAACACATAATAAAGGGTAAAACACTACACTACACTAACACATAATAAAGGGTAAAACACTACATATACACTAACACATAATAAAGGGTAAAACACTACACTATACTAACACATAATAAAGGGTAAAACACTACACTACACTAACACATAATAAAGGGTAAAACACTACACTACACTAACACATAATAAAGGGTAAAACACTACACTACACTAACACATAATAAAGGGTAAAACACTACACTACACTAACACATAATAAAGGGTAAAACACTACACTACACTTACACATAATAAAGGGTAAAACACTACACTACACTAACACATAATAAAGGGTAAAACACTACACTACACTAACACATAATAATGAGTCAAACTACACTACACTAACACATAATAAAGGGTAAAACACTACACTACACTACACTAACACATAATAAAGGGTAAAACACTACACTGCACTAACACATAATAAAGGGTAAAACACTACATATACACTACACTACAGTTCATAGACAGACAGCGCGGCACTACTATCCCTTCAGGTGCAGAACGATGATGACACGGCAGACCAGGACTATAGTTTGCTGGGGGTGGTGCTCTGACTAGCAATAGTGCATGGAATCGCAACAAAGAAAAAGAGGAGAATAATCGGCAACTCGGCAACCATAGCCGGAGGAAATCGGCAACCATAGCCGGAGGAAGCACGAACATCGTGCAAAACGGAGCTTGGTCGCCATCCTGTGTCCCCCCACTACCCTCTTCCCAAATGAGATGTTTGTGAGTATGAATCAATAAAAGAAGATATACTCAGCTGGCCGTGGTGAGTTGCCGATTATTCTCCTCTTTTTCTTTGTTGCGATACACTACACTACACTAACACATAATAAAGAGTAAAACACTACATATACACTACACTACACTAACACATAATAAAGGGTAAAACACTACACTACACTAACACATAATAAAGGGTAAAACACTACACTACACTAACACATAATAAAGAGTCAAACTACACTAACACATAATAAAGGGTAAAACACTACACTAACACATAATAAAGAGTTAAACTACACTAACACATAATAAAGGGTAAAACACTACACTACACTAACACATAATAAAGAGTAAAACACTACATATACACTACACTACACTAACATATAATAAAGGGTAAAACACTACACTGCACTAACACATAATAAAGGGTAAAACACTACACTACAGTAACACATAATAAAGGGTAAAACACTACATATACACTACACTACAGTAACACATAATAAAGGGTAAAACACTACACTACACTAACACATAATAAAGAGTAAAACACTACACTAACACATAATAAAGAGTAAAACACTACACTAACACATAATAAAGAGTAAAACTACTACACTACACTACACTAACAC
>NW_026610500.1:0-42500 GCF_029499605.1 Hyla sarda
CTCATATCTGGCTAGTTCGCTTGCTCTTTTGTCTTGCTCGCTCTCTTATCTGGCTCGCTCGCTCTCATATCTGGCTGGCTCGCTTGCTCTCATATCTGGCTCGCTCGCTTGCTCTCTTGTTTGGCTCGCTCTCTTATCTGGCTTGCTCGCTTGCTCTCTTGTCTGGCTCGCTCTCTTATCTGGCTCGCTCGCTTGCTTAATTGTCTGACTCGCTCTCTTATCTGCCTCGCTCTCTCTCACATCTGGCTTTCTCGCTTGCTCTCATATCTGGCTCGCTCGCTGCTCTCTTGTCTGGCTCGCTCTCTTATCTGGCTCGCTCGCATATCTTGCTCGCTCGCTCTCACATCTGGCTCGCTCGCTTGCTCTCATATCTGGCTCGCTCGCTTAATCTCTTGTCTGGCTCGCTCTCTTATCTGGCTTGCTCACTAGCAAATCTTGCTCGCTCGCTTGCTCTCTTGTCTGGCTTGCTCTCTTACCTGTCTCGCTCTCACATCTGGCTCGCTCGCTTGCTCTCATATCTGGCTCGCTCGCTTGCTCTCTTGTCTGGCTCGCTCTCTTATCTGGCTTGCTTGCTAGCATATCTGGCTCGCTCGCTTGCTCTCTTGCCTGGCTTGCTCTCTTATCTGGCTCGCTCGCTCTCATATCTGGCTCGCTCACTTCCTCTCATGTCTGGCTCGCTCGCTCTCATCTCTGGCTCGCATGCTCTTGTCTGGCTCGCTCTCTTATCTGGCTCGCTCGCATATCTGGCTAGCTCGCTCTCATATCTGGCTCGCTCGCTTGCTCTCATATCTGGCACGCTCGCTTGCTCTCTTGTCTGGCTCGCTCTCATATCTGGCTAGCTCGCTTGCTCTCTTGTCTTGCTCGCTCTCTTATCTGGCTCGCTCGCTCTCATATCTGGCTGGCTCGCTTGTTCTCATATCTGGCTCGCTCGCTTGCTCTCATATCTGGCTCGCTCGCTTGCTCTCATGTCTGGCTCGCTCTCATATCTGGATCGCTCGCTTGCTCTCATATCTGGCTTGCTCGCTTGCTTAATTGTCTGGCTCGCTCTCTTATCTGCCTCGCTCTCTCTCACATCTGGCTTGCTCGCTTGCTCTCATATCTGGCTCGCTCGCTGCTCTCTTGTCTGGCTCGCTCTCATATCTGGCTTGCTCGCATATCTGGCTCGCTCGCTTGCTCTCTTGTCTGGCTCGCTCTCTTATTTGGCTCGCTCGCATATCTGGCTCGCTCGCTCTCACATCTGGCTGGCTTGCTTGCTCTCATATCTGGCTCGCTCGCTTGCTCTCATATCTGGCTCGCTCGCTTGCTCTCTTGTCTGGCTCGCTCTCTTATCTGGCTCGCTCGCATATCTGGCTCGCTCGCTCTCACATCGAGCTGGCTCGCTTGCTCTCTTATCTGGCTCGCTCGCTTGCTCTCTTGTTTGGCTCGCTCTCTTATCTGGCTCGCTCTCATATCTGGCTTGCTAGCTTGCTCTCATATCTGGCTCGCTCGCTTTCTCTCTTGTCTGCCTCGCTCTCTTTTATGGCTCGCTCACATATCTGGCTCGCTCGCTTGCTCTCATATCTGGCTAGTTCGCTCGCTCTCAAATCTGGCTCACTCGCTTGCTCTAATATCTGGCTTGCTCGCTTGCTCTCATATCCGGCTCACTCGCTTGCTCTCATATCTGGCTCGCTCGCTTGCTCTCTTGTCTGGCTCGCTCTCTTATCTGGCTCGCTCGCATATCTTTCTCGCTCGCTCTCAAATCTGGCTCGCTCGCTTGCTCTCATATCTGGCTAGTTCGCTCGCTCTCTTGTCTTGCTCGCTCTCATATCTGGCTTGCTTGCTCTCATATCTGGCTGGCTCGCTTACTCTCATATCTGGCTCGCTCGCTTGCTCTCTTGTCTGGCTCGCTCTCTTATCTGGCTTGCTCGCAAGCATATCTGGCTCGCACGCTTGCTCTCTTGTCTGGCTTGCTCTCTTATCTGGCTCGCTCGGTCTCATATCTGGCTCGCTCGCTCGCTCTCATGTCTGGCTCGCTTGCTCTCATATCTTGCTTTCTCGCTTGCTCTCTTGTCTGGCTCGCTCTCTTATCTGGCTCGCTCGCATATCTGGCTCGCTCGCTCTCACGTCTGGCTGGCTCACTTGCTCTCATTTCTGGCTGGCTCGCTTGCTCTCATTTCTGGCTCGCTCGCTTGCTCTCATATCTGGCTCGCTCGCTTGCTCTCATATCTGGCTCGCTCGCTTGCTCTCTTGTCTGGCTCGCTATCATATCTGGCTAGCTCGCTTGCTCTCTTGTCTTGCTCACTCTTATCTGGCTCGCTCGCTCTCTTATCTGGCTGGCTCGCTTGCTCTCATATCTGGCTCGCTCGCTTGCTCTCATATCTGGCTCGCTCGCTCTCATGTCTGGCTCGCTCTCATATCTGGATCGCTCGCTTGCTCTCATATCTGGCTCGCTCGCTTGCTTAATTGTCTGGCTCGCTCTCTTATCTGCCTCGCTCTCTCTCACATCTGGCTTGCTCGCTTGCTCTCATATCTGGCCTGGCTCGCTCGCTGCTCTCTTATCTGTCTCTCTCTCACATCTGGCTCGCTCGCTTGCTCTCATATCTAGCTCGCTCGCTCGCTCTCTTATCTGGCTTGCTCGCTAGCATATCTGGCTCGCTCGCTTGCTCTCTTGTCTGGCTTGCTCTCTTATCTGGCTCGCTCGCTCTCAAATCTGGCTCGCTCGCTTGCTCTCATGTCTGGCTCGCTCGCTCTCATATCTGACTTTCTCGCTTGCTCTCTTGTCTGGTTCGCTCTCTTATGTGGCTAACTCTCATATCTGGCTTGCTCGCTTGCTCTCATATCTGGCTCGCTCGCTTGCTCTCTTGTCTGGCTAGCTCTCTTATCTGGCTTGCTCGCTAGCATATCTGGCTCGCTCGCTTCCTCTCTTGTCTGGCTTGCTCTCTTATCTGTCTCGCTCTCACATCTGGCTTGCTCGCTTGCTCTCATATCTGGCTCGCTCGCTTGATCTCTTGTCTGGCTCGCTCTCTTATCTGGCTTGCTCGCTAGCATATCTGGCTCGCACGCTTGCTCTCTTGTCTGGCTTCCTCTCTTATCTGGCTCGCTCGGTCTCATATCTGGCTCGCTCGCTTGCTCTCATGTCTGGCTCGCTTGCTCTCATATCTGACTTTCTCGCTTGCTCTCTTGTCTGGCTCGCTCTCTTATCTGGCTCGCTCGCATATCTGGCTCGCTCGCTCTCACATCTGGCTGGCTCACTTGCTCTCATTTCTGGCTGGCTCGCTTGCTCTCATTTCTGGCTGGCTCGCTTGCTCTCATATCTGGCTCGCTCGCTTGCTCTCATATCTGGCTCGCTCGCTTGCTCTCTTGTCTGGCTCGCTATCATATCTGGCTAGCTCGCTTGCTCTCTTGTCTTGCTCACTCTTATCTGGCTCGCTCGCTCTCTTATCTGGCTGGCTCGCTTGCTCTCATATCTGGCTCGCTCGCTTGCTCTCATATCGGGCTCGCTCGCTCTCATGTCTGGCTCGCTCTCATATCTGGATCGCTCGCTTGCTCTCATATCTGGCTCGCTCGCTTGCTTAATTGTCTGGCTCGCTCTCTTATCTGCCTCGCTCTCTCTCACATCTGGCTTGCTCGCTTGCTCTCATATCTGGCCTGGCTCGCTCGCTGCTCTCTTATCTGTCTCGCTCTCACATCTGGCTCGCTCGCTTGCTCTCATATCTAGCTCGCTCGCTCGCTCTCTTATCTGGCTTGCTCGCTAGCATATCTGGCTCGCTCGCTTGCTCTCTTGTCTGGCTTGCTCTCTTATCTGGCTCGCTCGCTCTCAAATCTGGCTCGCTCGCTTGCTCTCATGTCTGGCTCGCTCGCTCTCATATCTGACTTTCTCGCTTGCTCTCTTGTCTGGTTCGCTCTCTTATGTGGCTAACTCTCATATCTGGCTTGCTCGCTTGCTCTCATATCTGGCTCGCTCGCTTGCTCTCTTGTCTGGCTAGCTCTCTTATCTGGCTTGCTCGCTAGCATATCTGGCTCGCTCGCTTCCTCTCTTGTCTGGCTTGCTCTCTTATCTGTCTCGCTCTCACATCTGGCTTGCTCGCTTGCTCTCATATCTGGCTCGCTCGCTTGCTCTCTTGTCTGGCTCGCTCTCTTATCTGGCTTGCTCGCTAGCATATCTGGCTCGCTCGCTTGCTCTCTTGTCTGGCTTCCTCTCTTATCTGGCTTGCTCGCTCTCATATCTGGCTCGCTCGCTTGCTCTCATGTCTGGCTCGCTCTCATATCTGACATTCTCGCTTGCTCTCTTGTCTGGTTCGC
Source organism: Hyla sarda (assembly GCF_029499605.1). Lineage (NCBI taxonomy): Eukaryota > Metazoa > Chordata > Amphibia > Anura > Hylidae > Hyla > Hyla sarda. The sequence goes on from NW_026610500.1 coordinate 4,282, forward strand.
TCTCTTATCTGGTTCGCTCTCATATCTGGCTTGCTCTCATATCTGGCTCGCTCGCTTGCTCTCTTGTCTGGCTCGCTCTCTTATCTGGCTTGCTCGCTAGCATATCTGGCTCGCTCGCTTGCTCTCTTGTCTGGCTTCCTCTCTTATCTGGCTCGCTCGCTCTCATATCTGGCTCGCTCGCTTGCTCTCATGTCTGGCTCGCTCGCTCTCATATCTGGCTCGCTCGCTTGCTCTCATGTCTGGCTCGCTTGCTCTCATATCTGGCTTTCTCGCTTGCTCTCTTGTCTGGTTCGCTCTCTTATCTGGCTCGCTCTCATATCTGGCTTGCTCGCTTGCTCTCATATCTGGCTCGCTCGCTTGCTTTCTTGTCTGGCTCGCTCGCATATCTGGCTCGCTCGCATATCTGGCTCGCTCGCTCTCACATCTGGCTGGCTCGCTTGCTCTCATATCTGGCTCGCTCGCTCTCACATCTGGCTGGCTCGCTTGCTCTCATATCTGGCTCGCTCGCTCTCATATCTGGCTCGCTCGCTTGCTATCTTGTCTTGCTCGCTCTCTTATCTGGCTCGCTCGCTCTCATATCTGGCTGGCTCGCTTGCTCTCCTATCTGGCTCGCTCGCTTGCTCTCTTATCTGGCTCGCTCTCTTATCTGGCTTGCTCGCTAGAATATCTGGCTCGCGCGCTTGCTCTCTTGTCTGGCTTGCTCTCTTATCTGGCTCGCTCGCTCTCATATCTGGCTTGCTCGCTTGCTCTCATGTCTGGCTCGCTTGCTCTCATATCTGTCTTTCTCGCTTGCTCTCTTGTCTGGCTCGCTGTCTTATCTGGCTCGCTCGCATATCTGGCTAGCTCGCTCTCACATCTGGCTGGCTCGCTTGCTCTCATTTCTGGCTGGCTCGCTTGCTCTCATTTCTGGCTCGCTCGCTTGCTCTCATATCTGGCTCGCTCGCTTGCTCTCATATCTGGCACGCTCGCTTGCTCTCTTGTCTGGCTCGCTCTCATATTTGGCTAGCTCGCTTGCTCTCTTGTCTTGCTCGCTCTCTTATCTGGCTCGCTCGCTCTCATATCTGGCTGGCTCGCTTGCTTTCATATCTGGCTCGCTCGCTTGCTCTCATATCTGGCTCGCTCGCTTGCTCTCATGTCTGGCTCGCTCTCATATCTGGATCGCTCGCTTGCTCTCATATCTGGCTCGCTCGCTTGCTTAATTGTCTGGCTCGCTCTCTTATCTGCCTCGCTCTCTCTCACATCGGCTTGCTCGCTTGCTCTCATATCTGGCTCGCTCGCTGCTCTCTTGTCTGGCTCGCTCTCATATCTGGCTTGCTCGCTTGCTCTCATATCTGGCTCGCTCGCTTGCTCTCTTGTCTGGTTCGCTCTCTTATTTGGCTCGCTCGCATATCTGGCTCGCTCGCTCTCACATCTGGATGGCTTGCTTGCTTTCATATCTGGCTCGCTCGCTTGCTCTCATATCCGGCTCGCTCGCTTGCTCTCATATCTGGCTCGCTCGCTTTTCTTGTCTGGCTCGCTCTCTTATCTGGCTCGCTCACATATCTTTCTCGCTCGCTCTCAAATCTGGCTCGCTCGCTTGCTCTCATATCTGGCTAGTTCGCTCGCTCTCTTGTCTTGCTCGCTCTCTTATCTGGCTCGCTCGCTCTCATATCTGGCTGGCTCGCTTACTCTCATATCTGGCCCGCTCGCTTGCTCTCTTGTCTGGCTCGCTCTCTTATCTGGCTTGCTCGCTAGCATATCTGGCTCGCACGCTTGCTCTCTTGTCTGGCTTGCTCTCTTATCTGGCTCGCTCGGTCTCATATCTGGCTCGCTCGCTTGCTCTCATGTCTGGCTCGCTTGCTCTCATATCTGGCTTTCTCGCTTGCTCTCTTGTCTGGCTCGCTCTCTTATCTGGCTCGCTCGCATATCTGGCTCGCTCGCTCTCACATCTGGCTGGCTCACTTGCTCTCATTTCTGGCTGGCTCGCTTGCTCTCATTTCTGGCTCGCTCGCTTGCTCTCATATCTGGCTCGCTCGCTTGCTCTCATATCTGGCTCGCTCGCTTGCTCTCTTGTCTGGCTCGCTATCATATCTGGCTAGCTCGCTTGCTCTCTTGTCTTGCTCACTCTCATCTGGCTCGCTCGCTCTCATATTTGACTGGCTCGCTTGCTCTCATATCTGGCTCGCTCGCTTGCTCTCATATCTGGCTCGCTCGCTTGCTTAATTGTCTGGCTCGCTCTCTTATCTGCCTCGCTCTCTCTCACATCTGGCTTGCTCGCTTGCTCTCATATCTGGCTCGCTCGCTTGCTCTCTTGTCTGGCTCGCTCTCTTATCTGGCTTGTTCGCTAGAATATCTGGCTCGCACGCTTGCTCTCTTGTCTGGCCTGCTCTCTTATCTGGCTCGCTCGCTCTCATATCTGGCTCGCTCGCTTGCTCTCATGTCTGGCTCGCTCGCTCTCATATCTGGCTTTCTCGCTTGCTCCCTTGTCTGGCTCGCTCTCTTATCTGGCTCGCTCGCATATCTGGCTCGCTCGCTCTCACATCTGGCTGGCTCACTTGCTCTCATTTCTGGCTGGCTCGCTTGCTCTCATTTCTGGCTCGCTCGCTTGCTCTCATATCTGGCTCGCTCGCTTGCTCTCATATCTGGCTCGCTCGCTTGCTCTCTTGTCTGGCTCGCTATAATATCTGGCTAGCTCGCTTGCTCTCTTGTCTTGCTCACTCTCATCTGGCTCGCTCGCTCTCATATCTGACTGGCTCGCTTGCTCTCATATCTGGCTCGCTCGCTTGCTCTCATATCTGGCTCGCTCGCTCTCATGTCTGGCTCGCTCTCATATCTGGATCGCTCGCTTGCTCTCATATCTGGCTCGCTCGCTTGCTTAATTGTCTGGCTCGCTCTCTTATCTGCCTCGCTCTCTCTCACATCTGGCTTGCTCGCTTGCTCTCATATCTGGCCTGGCTCGCTCGCTGCTCTCTTGTCTGGCTCGCTCTCTTATCTGGCTCGCTCGCATATCTTGCTCGCTTGCTTGGTCTCTTATCTGTCTCGCTCTCACATCTGGCTCGCTCGCTTGCTCATATCTAGCTCGCTCACTCGCTCTCTTATCTGGCTTGCTCGCTAGCATATCTGGCTCGCTCGCTTGCTCTCTTGTCTGGCTTGCTCTCTTATCTGGCTCGCTCGCTCTCATATCTGGCTCGCTCGCTTGCTCTCATGTCTGGCTCGCTCGCTCTCATATCTGACTTTCTCGCTTGCTCTCTTGTCTGGTTCGCTCTCTTATGTGGCTAACTCTCATATCTGGCTTACTCGCTTGCTCTCATATCTGGCTCGCTCGCTTGCTCTCTTGTCTGGCTAGCTCTCTTATCTGGCTTGCTCGCTAGCATATCTGGCTCGCTCGCTTCCTCTCTTGTCTGGCTTGCTCTCTTATCTGTCTCGCTCTCACATCTGGCTTGCTCGCTTGCTCTCATATCTGGCTCGCTCGCTTGCTCTCTTGTCTGGCTCGCTCTCTTATCTGGCTTGCTCGCTAGCATATCTGGCTCGCTCGCTTGCTCTCTTGTCTGGCTTCCTCTCTTATCTGGCTCGCTCGCTCTCATATCTGGCTCGCTCGCTTGCTCTCATGTCTGGCTCGCTCGCTCTCATATCTGACTTTCTCGCTTGCTCTCTTGTCTGGTTCGCTCTCTTATCTGGCTCGCTCTCATATCTGGCTTGCTCGCTTGCTCTCATATCTGGCTCGCTCGCTTGCTCTCTTGTCTGGCTCGCTCTCTTATCTGGCTTGCTCGCTAGCATATCTGGCTCGCTCGCTTGCTCTTGTTTGACTTGCTCTCTTATTTGTCTCGCTCTCACATCTGGCTTGCTCGCTTGCTCTCATATCTGGCTCGCTCGCTTGCTCTCTTGTCTGGCTCGCTCTCTTATCTGGCTTGCTCGCTAGCATATCTGGCTCGCTCGCTTGCTCTCTTGTCTGGCTTCCTCTCTTATCTGGCTCGCTCGCTCTCATATCTGGCTCGCTCGCTTGCTCTCATGTCTGGCTCGCTCGCTCTCATATCTGACTTTCTCGCTTGCTCTCTTGACTGGTTCGCTCTCTTATCTGGCTCGCTCTCATATCTGGCTTGCTCGCTTGCTCTCATATCTGGCTCGCTCGCTTGCTCTCTTGTCTGGCTCGCTCTCTTATCTGGCTTGCTCACTAGCATATCTGGCTCGCTCGCTTGCTCTCTTGTCTGACTTGCTCTCTTATCTGTCTCTCTCTCACATCTGGCTTGCTCGCTTGCTCTCATATCTGGCTCGCTCGCTTGCTCTCTTGTCTGGCTCGCTCTCTTATCTGGCTTGCTCGCTAGCATATCTGGCTCGCTCGCTTGCTCTCTTGTCTGACTTGCTCTCTTATCTGGCTCGCTAGATCTCATATCTGGCTCGCTCGCTTGATCTCATGTCTGGCTCGCTCGCTCTCATATCTGGCTCGCTCGCTTGCTCTCTTGTCTGGCTCGCTCTATTATCTGGCTTGCTCACTAGCATATCTGGCTCGCTCGCTTGCTCTCTTGTCTGACTTGCTCTCTTATCTGTCTCTCTCTCACATCTGGCTTGCTCGCTTGCTCTCATATCTGGCTCGCTCGCTTGCTCTCTTGTCTGGCTCGCTCTCTTATCTGGCTTGCTCGCTAGCATATCTGGCTCGCTCGCTTGCTCTCTTGTCTGACTTGCTCTCTTATCTGGCTCGCTTGCTCTCATATCTGGCTCGCTCGCTTGATCTCATGTCTGGCTCGCTCGCTCTCATATCTGGCTTGCTCGCTTGCTCTCATATCTGGCTCGCTCGCTTGCTCTCTTGTCTGGCTCGCTCTCTTATCTGGCTTGCTTGCTAGCATATGTGGCTCGCTTGCTTGCTCTCTTGTCTGGCTTGCTCTCTTATCTGGCTCGCTCGCATATCTTGCTCTCTCTCTCTCACATCTGGCTTGCTCGCTTGCTCTCATATCTGGCTCGCTCGCTTGCTCTCTTGTCTGGCTCGCTCTCTTATCTGGCTCGCTCGCATATCTTGCTCGCTCGCTTGCTCTCTTGTCTGACTTGCTCTCTTATCTGTCTCTCTCTCACATCTGGCTCGCTCGCTTGCTCTCATACCTAGCTCGCTTGCTCTCTTATCTGGCTTGCTCGCTAGCATAACTGGCTCGCTCGCTTGCTCTCTTGTCTGACTTGCTCTCTTATCTGTCTCTCTCTCACATCTGGCTCGCTCGCTTGCTCTCATACCTAGCTCGCTCGCTCTCTTATCTGGCTTGCTCGCTAGCATAACTGGCTCGCTCGCTTGCTCTCATGTCTGGCTCGCTCTCTCTCATATCTGGCTCGCTCGCTTGTTCTCATGTCTGGCTCGCTTGCTCACATATCTGGCTTTCTCGCTTGCTCTCTTGTCTGGTTCGCTCTCTTATCTGGCTCGTTCTCATATCTGGCTTGCTCGCTTGCACTCATATCTGGCTTGCTCGCTTGCTCTCTTGTCTGGCTCGCTCTCTTATCTGGCTTGCTTGCTAGCATATCTGGCTCGCTCGCTTGCTCTCTTGTCTGGCTTGCTCTCTTATCTGGCTCGCTGGCTCTCTTATCTGGCTCGCTCGCTTGCTCTCTTGTCTTGCTCGCTCTCTTATCTGGCTCGCTTGCTCTCATATCTGGCTGGCTCGCTTGCTCTCATATCTGGCTCGCTCGCTTGCTCTCATATCTGGCTCGCTCGCTCTCATGTCTGGCTCGCTCTCTTATCTGGATCGCTCGCTTGCTCTCATATCTGGCTCGCTCGCTTGCTTAATTGTCTGGCTCGCTCTCTTATCTGCCTCGCTCTCTCTCAAATCTGGCTTGCTCACTTGCTTTCATATCCGGCTCGCTCGCTTGCTCTCTTGTCTGGCTCGCTCTCTTATCTGGCTCGCTCGCATATCTGGCTTGCTAGCTTGCTCTCATATCTGACTCGCTCGCTTGCTCTCTTGTCTGTCTCGCTCTCTTTTATGGCTCGCTCACATATCTGGCTCGCTCGCTCTCAAATCTGGCTCGGTAGCTCTCAAATCTGGCTCGCTCGCTTACTCTCATATGTGGCTTGCTCGCTTGCTCTCATATCCGGCTCGCTCGCTTGCTCTCATATCTGGCTCGCTCGCTTGCTCTCTTGTCTGGCTCGCTCTCTTATCTGGCTCGCTCGCTCTCAAATCTGGCTCGCTCGCTTGCTCTCATATCTTGCTAGTTCGCTTGCTCTCTTGTCTTGCTCGCTCTCTTATCTGGCTCGCTCGCTCTCATATCTGGCTGGCTCGCTTGCTCTCATATCTGGCTCGCTCGCTTGCTCTCTTGTTTGGCTCGCTCTCTTATCTGGCTTGCTCGCTTGCTCTCTTGTCTGGCTCGCTCTCTTATCTGGCTCGCTTGCTCTCATATCTGGCTCGCTCACTTCCTCTCATGTCTGGCTCGCTCGCTCTCATCTCTGGCTCGCTCGCTTGCTCGCATATCTGGCTCGCTCGCTCTCACATCTGGCTGGCTTGCTTGCTCTCATATCTGGCTCGCTCGCTTGCTCTCATATCTGGCTCGCTTGCTCTCTTGTCTGGCTCGCTCTCTTATCTGGCTCGCTCTCATTTCTGGCTTGCTAGCTTGCTCTCATATCTGGCTCGCTCGCTTTCTCTCTTGTCTGTCTCGCTCTCTTTTATGGCTCGCTCACATATCTGGCTCGCTCGCTCTCAAATCTGGCTCGCTCGCTCTCAAATCTGGCTCGCTCGCTTGCTCTCATATCTGGCTAGTTCGCTTGCTCTCTTGTCTTGCTCGCTCCCTTATCTGGCTCGCTCGCTCTCATATCTAGCTGGCTCGCTTGCTCTCATTACTGGCTGGCTCGCTTGCTCTCATTTCTGGCTCGCTCGCTTGCTCTCATATCTGGCTCGCTCGCTTGCTTTCATATCTGGCTCGCTCGCTTGCTCTCTTGTCTGGCTCGCTCTCATATCTGGCTAGCTCGCTTGCTCTCTTGTCTTGCTCACTCTTATCTGGCTCGCTCGCTCTCATATCTGGCTGGCTCGCTTGCTCTCATATCTGGCTCGCTCGCTTGCTCTCATATCTGGCTCGCTCGCTCTCATGTCTGGCTCGCTCTCATATCTGGTTCGCTCGCTTGCTCTCATATCTGGCTCGCTCGCTTGCTTAATTGTCTGGCTCGCTCTCTTATCTGCCTCACTCTCTCTCACATCTGGCTTGCTCGCTTGCTCTCATATCTGGCTCGCTCGCTTGCTCTCTTGTCTGGCTCGCTCTCTTATCTGGCTCGCTCGCATATCTTGCTCGCTCGCTTGCTCTCTTGTCTGACTTGCTCTCTTATCTGTCTCTCTCTCACATCTGGCTCGCTCGCTTGCTCTCATACCTAGCTCGCTCGCTCTCTTATCTGGCTTGCTCGCTAGCATAACTGGCTCGCTCGCTTGCTCTCTTGTCTGGCTTGCTCTCTTATCTGGCTCGCTCGCTCTCATATCTGGCTCGCTCGCTTGCTCTCATGTCTGGCTCGCTCGCTCTCATATCTGGCTCGCTTGCTTGCTCTCATGTCTGGCTCGCTTGCTCACATATCTGGCTTTCTCGCTTGCTCTCTTGTCTGGTTCACTCTCTTATCTGGCTCGCTCTCATATCTGGCTTGCTCGCTTGCACTCATATCTGGCTTGCTCGCTTGCTCTCTTGTCTGGCTCGCTCTCTTATCTGGCTTGCTTGCTAGCATATCTGGCTCGCTCGCTTGCTCTCTTGTCTGGCTTGCTCTCTTATCTGGCTCGCTGGCTCTCTTATCTGGCTCGCTCGCTTGCTCTCTTGTCTTGCTCGCTCTCTTATCTGGCTCGCTTGCTCTCATATCTGGCTGGCTCGCTTGCTCTCATATCTGGCTCGCTCGCTTGCTCTCATATCTGGCTCGCTCGCTCTCATGTCTGGCTCGCTCTCTTATCTGGATCGCTCGCTTGCTCTCATATCTGGCTCGCTCGCTTGCTTAATTGTCTGGCTCGCTCTCTTATCTGCCTCGCTCTCTCTCAAATCTGGCTTGCTCACTTGCTTTCATATCCGGCTCGCTCGCTTGCTCTCTTGTCTGGCTCGCTCTCTTATCTGGCTCGCTCGCATATCTGGCTTGCTAGCTTGCTCTCATATCTGACTCGCTCGCTTGCTCTCTTGTCTGTCTCGCTCTCTTTTATGGCTCGCTCACATATCTGGCTCGCTCGCTCTCAAATCTGGCTCGGTAGCTCTCAAATCTGGCTCGCTCGCTTACTCTCATATCTGGCTTGCTCGCTTGCTCTCATATCCGGCTCGCTCGCTTGCTCTCATATCTGGCTCGCTCGCTTGCTCTCTTGTCTGGCTCGCTCTCTTATCTGGCTCGCTCGCATATCTGGCTCGCTCGCTCTCAAATCTGGCTCGCTCGCTTGCTCTCATATCTTGCTAGTTCGCTTGCTCTCTTGTCTTGCTCGCTCTCTTATCTGGCTCGCTCGCTCTCATATCTGGCTGGCTCGCTTGCTCTCATATCTGGCTCGCTCGCTTGCTCTCTTGTTTGGCTCGCTCTCTTATCTGGCTTGCTCGCTTGCTCTCTTGTCTGGCTCGCTCTCTTATCTGGCTCGCTTGCTGTCATATCTGGCTCGCTCACTTCCTCTCATGTCTGGCTCGCTCGCTCTCATCTCTGGCTCGCTCGCTTGCTCGCATATCTGGCTCGCTCGCTCTCACATCTGGCTGGCTTGCTTGCTCTCATATCTGGCTCGCTCGCTTGCTCTCATATCTGGCTCGCTTGCTCTCTTGTCTGGCTCGCTCTCTTATCTGGCTCGCTCACATATCTGGCTCGCTCGCTCTCACATAGAGCTGGCTCGCTTGCTCTCATATCTGGCTCGCTCGCTTGCTCTCTTGTCTGGCTCGCTCTCTTATCTGGCTCGCTCTCATTTCTGGCTTGCTAGCTTGCTCTCATATCTGGCTCGCTCGCTTTCTCTCTTGTCTGTCTCGCTCTCTTTTATGGCTCGCTCACATATCTGGCTCGCTCGCTCTCAAATCTGGCTCGCTCGCTCTCAAATCTGGCTCGCTCGCTTGCTCTCATATCTGGCTTGCTCGCTCGCTCTCATATCCGGCTCGCTCGCTTGCTCTCATATCTGGCTTGCTCTCTTGTCTGGCTCGCTCTCTTATCTGGCTCGCTCGCATATCTGGCTCGCTCGCTCGCTCTCAAATCTGGCTCGCTCGCTTGCTCTCATATCTGGCTAGTTCGCTTGCTCTCTTGTCTTGCTCGCTCCCTTATCTGGCTCGCTCGCTCTCATATCTGGCTGGCTCGCTTGCTCTCATTACTGGCTGGCTCGCTTGCTCTCATTTCTGGCTCGCTCGCTTGCTTAATTGTCTGGCTCGCTCTCTTATCTGCCTCGCTCTCTCTCACATCTGGCTTGCTCGCTTGCTCTCATATCTGGCTCGCTCGCTTGCTCTCTTGTCTGGCTCGCTCTCTTATCTGGCTCGCTCGCATATCTTGCTCGCTCACTTGCTCTCTTGTCTGACTTGCTCTCTTATCTGTTACTCTCTCACATCTGGCTCGCTCGCTTGCTCTCATACCTAGCTCGCTCGCTCTCTTATCTGGCTTGCTCTCTAGCATAACTGGCTCGCTCGCTTGCTCTCTTGTCTGGCTTGCTCTCTTATCTGGCTCGCTCGCTCTCATATCTGGCTCGCTCGCTTGCTCTCATGTCTGGCTCGCTCGCTCTCATATCTGGCTCGCTCGCTTGCTCTCATGTCTGGCTCGCTTGCTCACATATCTGGCTTTCTCGCTTGCTCTCTTGTCTGGTTCGCTCTCTTATCTGGCTCGCTCTCATATCTGGCTTGCTCGCTTGCACTCATATCTGGCTTGCTCGCTTGCTCTCTTGTCTGGCTCGCTCTCTTATCTGGCTTGCTTGCTAGCATATCTGGCTCGCTCGCTTGCTCTCTTGTCTGGCTTGCTCTCTTATCTGGCTCGCTGGCTCTCTTATCTGGCTCGCTCGCTTGCTCTCTTGTCTTGCTCGCTCTCTTATCTGGCTCGCTCGCTCTCATATCTGGCTGGCTCACTTGCTCTCATATCTGGCTCGCTCGCTTGCTCTCATATCTGGCTCGCTCGTTCTCATGTCTGGCTCGCTCTCTTATCTGGATCGCTCGCTTGCTCTCATATCTGGCTCGCTCGCTTGCTTAATTGTCTGGCTCGCTCTCTTATCTGCCTCGCTCTCTCTCAAATCTGGCTTGCTCACTTGCTTTCATATCCGGCTCGCTCGCTTGCTCTCTTGTCTGGCTCGCTCTCTTATCTGGCTCGCTCGCATATCTGGCTTGCTAGCTTGCTCTCATATCTGACTCGCTCGCTTGCTCTCTTGTCTGTCTCGCTCTCTTTTATGGCTCGCTCACATATCTGGCTCGCTCGCTCTCAAATCTGGCTCGGTAGCTCTCAAATCTGGCTCGCTCGCTTACTCTCATATCCGGCTCGCTCGCTTGCTCTCTTGTCTGGCTCGCTCTCTTATCTGGCTCGCTCGCATATCTGGCTTGCTAGCTTGCTCTCATATCTGGCTCGCTCGCTTGCTCTCTTGTCTGGCTCGCTCTCTTATCTGGCTTGCTCGCATATCTGGCTCGCTCGCTCTCAAATCTGGCTCGCTCGCTTGCTCTCATATCTTGCTAGTTCGCTTGCTCTCTTGTCTTGCTCGCTCTCTTATCTGGCTCGCTCGCTCTCATATCTGGCTGGCTCGCTTGCTCTCATATCTGGCTCGCTCGCTTGCTCTCTTGTTTGGCTCGCTCTCTTATCTGGCTTGCTCGCTTGCTCTCTTGTCTGGCTCGCTCTCTTATCTGGCTCGCTTGCTCTCATATCTGGCTCGCTCACTTCCTCTCATGTCTGGCTCGCTCGCTCTCATCTCTGGCTCGCTCGCTTGCTCGCATATCTGGCTCGCTCGCTCTCACATCTGGCTGGCTTGCTTGCTCTCATATCTGGCTCGCTCGCTTGCTCTCATATCTGGCTCGCTTGCTCTCTTGTCTGGCTCGCTCTCTTATCTGGCTCGCTCACATATCTGGCTCGCTCGCTCTCACATAGAGCTGGCTCGCTTGCTCTCATATCTGGCTCGCTCGCTTGCTCTCTTGTCTGGCTCGCTCTCTTATCTGGCTCGCTCCCATTTCTGGCTTGCTAGCTTGCTCTCATATCTGGCTCGCTCGCTTTCTCTCTTGTCTGTCTCGCTCTCTTTTATGGCTCGCTCACATATCTGGCTCGCTCGCTCTCAAATCTGGCTCGCTCGCTCTCAAATCTGGCTCGCTCGCTTGCTCTCATATCTGGCTTGCTCGCTCGCTCTCATATCCGGCTCGCTCGCTTGCTCTCATATCTGGCTTGCTCTCTTGTCTGGCTCGCTCTTTTATCTGGCTCGCTCGCATATCTGGCTCGCTCGCTCGCTCTCAAATCTGGCTCGCTCGCTTGCTCTCATATCTGGCTAGTCCGCTTGCTCTCTTGTCTTGCTCGCTCCCTTATCTGGATCGCTCGCTCTCATTTCTGGCTGGCTCGCTTGCTCTCATTACTGTCTGGCTCGCTTGCTCTCATTTCTGGCTCGCTCGCTTGCTCTCATATGTGGCTCGCTCGCTTGCTTTCATATCTGGCTCGCTCGCTTGCTCTCTTGTCTGGCTCGCTCTCATATCTGGCTAGCTCGCTTGCTCTCATATCTTGCTAGTTCGCTTGCTCTCTTGTCTTGCTCGCTCTCTTATCTGGCTCGCTCGCTCTCATATCTGGCTGGCTCGCTTGCTCTCATATCTGGCTCGCTCGCTTGCTCTCTTGTTTGGCTCGCTCTCTTATCTGGCTTGCTCGCTTGCTCTCTTGTCTGGCTCGCTCTCTTATCTGGCTCGCTTGCTCTCATATCTGGCTCGCTCACTTCCTCTCATGTCTGGCTCGCTCGCTCTCATCTCTGGCTCGCTCGCTTGCTCGCATATCTGGCTCGCTCGCTCTCACATCTGGCTGGCTTGCTTGCTCTCATATCTGGCTCGCTCGCTTGCTCTCATATCTGGCTCGCTTGCTCTCTTGTCTGGCTCGCTCTCTTATCTGGCTCGCTCACATATCTGGCTCGCTCGCTCTCACATAGAGCTCGCTCGCTTGCTCTCATATCTGGCTCGCTTGCTCTCTTGTCTGGCTCGCTCTCTTATCTGGCTCGCTCGCATATATGGCTCGCTCGCTCGCTCTCAAATCTGGCTCGCTCGCTTGCTCTCATATCTGGCTAGTTCGCTTGCTCTCTTGTCTTGCTCGCTCCCTTATCTGGATCGCTCGCTCTCATTTCTGGCTGGCTCGCTTGCTCTCATTACTGTCTGGCTCGCTTGCTCTCATTTCTGGCTCGCTCGCTTGCTCTCATATCTGGCTCGCTCGCTTGCTTTCATATCTGGCTCGCTCGCTTGCTCTCTTGTCTGGCTCGCTCTCATATCTGGCTAGCTCGCTTGCTCTCTTGTCTTGCTCACTCTTATCTGGCTCGCTCGCTCTCATATCTGGCTGGCTCGCTTGCTCTCATATCTGGCTCGCTCGCTTGCTCTCATATCTGGCTCGCTCGCTCTTATGTCTGGCTCGCTCTCATATCTGGATCGCTCGCTTGCTTAATTGTCTGGCTCGCTCTCTTATCTACCTCGCTCTCTCTCACATCTGGCTTGCTCGCTTGCTCTCATATCTGGCTCGCTCGCTTGCTCTCTTGTCTGGCTCGCTCTCTTATCTGGCTCGCTCGCATATCTTGCTCGCTCGCTTGCTCTCTTGTCTGACTTGCTCTCTTATCTGTCTCTCTCTCACATCTGGCTCGCTCGCTTGCTCTCATACCTAGCTCGCTCGCTCTCTTATCTGGCTTGCTCGCTAGCATAACTGGCTCGCTCGCTTGCTCTCTTGTCTGGCTTGCTCTCTTATCTGGCTCGCTCGCTCTCATATCTGGCTCGCTCGCTTGCTCTCATGTCTGGCTCGCTCGCTCTCATATCTGGCTCGCTCGCTTGCTCTCATGTCTGGCTCGCTTGCTCACATATCTGGCTTTCTCGCTTGCTCTCTTGTCTGGTTCGCTCTTCTATCTGGCTCGCTCTCATATCTGGCTTGCTCGCTTGCTCTCATATCTGGCTTGCTCGCTTGCTCTCTTGTCTGGCTCGCTCTCTTATCTGGCTTGCTTGCTAGCATATCTGGCTGGCTCGCTTGCTCTCTTGTCTGGCTTGCTCTCTTATCTGGCTCGCTGGCTCTCTTATCTGGCTCGCTCGCTTGCTCTCTTGTCTTGCTCGCTCTCTTATCTGGCTCGCTCGCTCTCATATCTGGCTGACTCGCTTGCTCTCATATCTGGCTCGCTCGCTTGCTCTCATATCTGGCTCGCTCGCTCTCATGTCTGGCTCGCTCTCTTATCTGGATCGCTTGCTTGCTCTCATATCTGGCTCGCTCGCTTGCTTAATTGTCTGGCTCGCTCTCTTATCTGCCTCGCTCTCTCTCACATCTGGCTTGCTCACTTGCTTTCATATCCGGCTCGCTCGCTTGCTCTCTTGTCTGGCTCGCTCTCTTATCTGGCTCGCTCGCATATCTGGCTTGCTAGCTTGCTCTCATATCTGACTCGCTCGCTTGCTCTCTTGTCTGTCTCGCTCTCTTTTATGGCTCGCTCACATATCTGGCTCGCTCGCTCTCAAATCTGGCTCGGTAGCTCTCAAATCTGGCTCGCTCGCTTACTCTCATATCTGGCTTGCTCGCTTGCTCTCATATCCGGCTCGCTCGCTTGCTCTCATATCTGGCTCGCTCGCTTGCTCTCTTGTCTGGCTCGCTCTCTTATCTGGCTCGCTCGCATATCTGGCTCGCTCGCTCTCAAATCTGGCTCGCTCGCTTGCTCTCATATCTTGCTAGTTCGCTTGCTCTCTTGTCTTGCTCGCTCTCTTATCTGGCTCGCTCGCTCTCATATCTGGCTGGCTCGCTTGTTCTCATATCTGGCTCGCTCGCTTGCTCTCTTGTTTGGCTCGCTCTCTTATCTGGCTTGCTCGCTTGCTCTCTTGTCTGGCTCGCTCTCTTATCTGGCTCGCTCGCTTGCTTAATTGTCTGGCTCGCTCTCTTATCTGCCTCGCTCTCTCTCACATCTGGCTTTCCCGCTTGCTCTCATATCTGGCTCGCTCGCTGCTCTCTTGTCTGGCTCGCTCTCTTATCTGGCTCGCTCGCATATCTTGCTCGCTCGCTCTCACATCTGGCTCGCTCGCTTGCTCTCATATCTGGCTCGCTCGCTTAATCTCTTGTCTGGCTCGCTCTCTTATCTGGCTTGCTCACTAGCAAATCTGGCTCGCTCGCTTGCTCTCTTGTCTGGCTTGCTCTCTTACCTGTCTCGCTCTCACATCTGGCTCGCTCGCTTGCTCTCATATCTGGCTCGCTCGCTTAATCTCTTGTCTGGCTCGCTCTCTTATCTGGCTTGCTCACTAGCAAATCTGGCTCGCTCGCTTGCTCTCTTGTCTGGCTTGCTCTCTTACCTGTCTCACTCTCACATCTGGTTCGCTCGCTTGCTCTCATATCTGGCTCGCTCGCTGCTCTCTTGTCTGGCTCGCTCTCTTACCTGGCTGGCTCGCATATCTTGCTCGCTCGCTCTCACATCTGGCTCGCTCGCTTGCTCTCATATCTGGCTCGCTCGTTTAATCTCTTGTCTGGCTCGCTCTCTTATCTGGCTTGCTCACTAGCAAATCTGGCTCGCTCGCTTGCTCTCTTGTCTGGCTTGCTCTCTTACCTGTCTCGCTCTCACATCTGGCTCGCTCGCTTGCTCTCATATCTGGCTCGCTCGCTTGCTCTCTTGTCTGGCTCGCTCTCTTATCTGGCTTGCTTGCTAGCATATCTGGCTCGCTCGCTTGCTCTCTTGTCTGGCTTGCTCTCTTATCTGTCTCGCTCGCTCTCATATCTGACTCGCTCACTTCCTCTCATGTCTGGCTCGCTCGCTCTCATCTCTGGCTCGCTCGCTTGCCCTTATGTCTGGCTCGCTCGCTCTCATATATGGCTTTCTTGCTTGCTCTCTTGTCTGGTTCGCTCTCTTATCTGGCTCGCTTTAATATCTGGCTTGCTCTCATATCTGGCTCGCTCGCTTGCTCTCTTGTCTGGCTCGCTCTCTTATCTGGCTCGCTCGCATATCTGGCTCGCTCGCTTTCACATCTGGCCGGCTCGCTTGCTTTCATATCTGGCTCGCTCGCTCACATATCTGGCTCGCTCGATTGCTCTCTTGTCTGGTTCGCTCTCTTATCTGTCTCGCTCTCATATCTGGCTCACTCGCTTGCTCTCAAATCTGGCTCGCTCGCTTGCTCTCATATCTGGCTAGCACACTTGCTCTCAAATCTGGCTCGCTCGCTTGCTCTCATATCTGGCTAGCACACTTGCTCTCTTGTCTTGCTCGCTCTCTTATCTGGCTCGCTCGCTCTCATATCTGGCTGGCTCGTCTGCTCTCATATCTGGCTCGCTCGCTTGCTCTCATATCTGGCTCGCTCGCTCTCATGTCTGGCTCGCTCTCATATCTAGATCGCTCGCTTGCTCTCATATCTGGCTCGCTCGCTTTCATGTCTGGCTCGCTCTCATATCTGGATCGCTCGCTTGCTCTCATATCTGGCTGGCTCGCTTGCTTAATTGTCTGGCTCGCTCTCTTATCTGCCTCGCTCTCTTTCACATCTGGCTTGCTCGCTTGCTCTCATATCTGGCTCGCTCGCTGCTCTCTTGTCTGGCTCGCTGTCTTATCTGGCTCGCTCGCATATCTTGCTCGCTCACTCTCACATCTGGCTCGCTCGCTTGCTCTCATATCTGGCTCGCTCGCTTGCTCTCTTGTCTGGCTTGCTCTCTTATCTGGCTTGCTCGCTAGCATATCTGGCTCGCTCACTTGCTCTCTTGTCTGGCTTACTCTCTTATCTGTCTCGCTCTCACATCTGGCTCGCTCGCTTGCTCTCATATCTGGCTCGCTCGCTTGCTCTCTTGTCTGGCTTGCTCTCTTATCTGGCTTGCTCGCTAGCATATCTGCCTCGCTCGCTTGCTCTCTTATCTGGCTCGCTCGCTCTCATGTCTGGCTTGCTCGCTTGCTCTCATATCTGGCTCGCTCGCTTGCTCTCTTGTCTGGCTCGCTCTCTTATCTGGCTCACTCGCATATCTGGCTCGCTCGCTCTCACATCTGGCTGGCTTGCTTGCTCTCGTAGCTGGCTCGCTCGCTTGCTCTCATATCTGGCTCGCTCGCTTGCTCTCTTATCTGGCTCGCTCTCTTATCTGGCTCGCTCGCATATCTGGCTCGCTCGCTCTCCCATCTAGCTGGCTCGCTTGCTCTCATATCTGGCTCGCTCGCTTGCTCTCTTGTCTGGCTCGCTCTCTTATCTGTCTCTCTCTCATATCTGGCTTGCTAGCTTGCTCTCATATCTGGCTTGCTCGCTTGCTCTCTTATCTGTCTCGCTCTCTTTTATGTCTCGCTCGCATATCTGGCTCGCTCGCTCTCAAATCTGGCTCGCTCGCTCTCAAATATGGCTCGCTCGCTTGCTCTCATATCTGGCTTGCTCGCTTGCTCTCATATCCGGCTCGCTCGCTTGCTCTCATATCTGGCTCGCTCGCTTGCTCTCTTGTCTTGCTCGCTCTCTTATCTGGCTCGCTCGCATATCTGGCTCGCTCGCTTGCTCTCATATCTGGCTAGTTCGCTTGCTCTCTTGTCTGGCTCGCTCTCTTATCTGGCTTGCTCGCTAGCATATCTGGCTCGCACGCTTGCTCTCTTGTCTGACTTGCTCTCTTATCTGGCTCGCTCGGTCTCAGATCTGGCTCGCTCGCTTGCTCTCTTGTCTTGCTCGCTCTCTTATCTGGCTCGCTCGCTCTCATATCTGGCTGGCTTGCTTGCTCTCATATCTGGCTCGCTCGCTTGCTCTCATATCTGGCTCGCTCGCTCTCATGTCTGGCTCGCTCTCATATCTGGATCACTCGCTTGCTCTCATATCTGGCTCGCTCGCTTAATTGTCAGGCTCGCTCTCTTATCTGCCTCGCTCTCTCTCATATCTGGCTCGCTCGCTTGCTCTCTTGTCTGGCTCGCTCTCTTATCTGGCTCGCTCTCTTATCTGGCTCACTCGCATATCTGGCTCGCTCGCTCTCAAATCTGGCTGGCTTGCTTGCTCTCATATCTGGCTCGCTCGCTTGCTCTCATATCTGGCTCGCTCGCTTGCTCTCTTGTCTGTCTCGCTCTCTTTTATGGCTCGCTCACATATCTGGCTCACTCGCTCTCAAATCTGGCTCGCTCGCTTGCTCTCATATCTGGCTTGCTCGCTTGCTCTCATATCCGGCTCGCTCGCTTGATCTCATATCTGGCTCGCTCGCTTGCTCTCTTATCTGGCTCGCTCGCATATCTGGCTAGCTTGCTCTCAAATCTGTCTCGCTCGCTTGCTCTCATATCTGGCTAGTTCGCTTGCTCTCTTGTCTTGCTCGCTCTCTTATCTGTCTCGCCCGCTCTCATATCTGGCTGGCTCGCTTGCTCTCATATCTGGTTCGCTCGCTTGCTTTCTTGTCTGGCTCGCTCTTATCTGGCTTGCTCGCTTGCTCTCTTGTCTGGCTCGCTCTCTTATCTGCCTCGCTCTCTTTCACATCTGGCTTGCTCGCTTGCTCTCATATCTGGCTCGCTCGCTGCTCTCTTGTCTGGCTCGCTGTCTTATCTGGCTCGCTCGCATATCTTGCTCGCTCACTCTCACATCTGGCTCGCTCGCTTGCTCTCATATCTGGCTCGCTCGCTTGCTCTCTTGTCTGGCTTGCTCTCTTATCTGGCTTGCTCGCTAGCATATCTGGCTTGCTCACTTGCTCTCTTGTCTGGCTTACTCTCTTATCTGTCTCGCTCTCACATCTGGCTCGCTCGCTTGCTCTCATATCTGGCTCGCTCGCTTGCTCTCTTGTCTGGCTTGCTCTCTTATCTGGCTTGCTCGCTAGCATATCTGCCTCGCTCGCTTGCTCTCTTATCTGGCTCGCTCGCTCTCATGTCTGGCTTGCTCGCTTGCTCTCATATCTGGCTCGCTCGCTTGCTCTCTTGTCTGGCTCGCTCTCTTATCTGGCTCGCTCGCATATCTGGCTCGCTCGCTCTCACATCTGGCTGGCTTGCTTGCTCTCGTATCTGGCTCGCTCGCTTGCTCTCATATCTGGCTTGCTCGCTTGCTCTCTTATCTGGCTCGCTCTCTTATCTGGCTCGCTCGCATATCTGGCTCGCTCGCTCTCCCATCTAGATGGCTCGCTTGCTCTCATATCTGGCTCGCTCGCTTGCTCTCCTGTCTGGCTCACTCTCTTATCTGTCTCTCTCTCATATCTGGCTTGCTAGCTTGCTCTCATATCTGGCTTGCTCGCTTGCTCTCTTGTCTGTCTCGCTCTCTTTTATGGCTCGCTGGCATATCTGGCTCGCTCGCTCTCAAATCTGGCTCGCTCGCTCTCAAATATGGCTCGCTCGCTTGCTCTCATATCTGGCTTGCTCGCTTGCTCTCATATCCGGCTCGCTCGCTTGCTCTCATATCTGGCTCGCTCGCTTGCTCTCTTGTCTTGCTCGCTCTCTTATCTGGCTCGCTCGCATATCTGGCTCGCTCGCTTGCTCTCATATCTGGCTAGTTCGCTTGCTCTCTTGTCTGGCTCGCTCTCTTATCTGGCTTGCTCGCTAGCATATCTGGCTCGCACGCTTGCTCTCTTGTCTGACTTGCTCTCTTATCTGGCTCGCTCGGTCTCAGATCTGGCTCGCTCGCTTGCTCTCTTGTCTTGCTCGCTCTCTTATCTGGCTCGCTCGCTCTCATATCTGGCTGGCTTGCTTGCTCTCATATCTGGCTCGCTCGCTTGTTCTCATATCTGGCTCGCTCGCTCTCATGTCTGGCTCGCTCTCATATCTGGATCACTCGCTTGCTCTCATATCTGGCTCGCTCGCTTAATTGTCAGGCTCGCTCTCTTATCTGCCTCGTTCTCTCTCATATCTGGCTCGCTCGCTTGCTCTCTTGTCTGGCTCGCTCTCTTATCTGGCTCGCTCTCTTATCTGGCTCACTCGCATATCTGGCTCGCTCGCTCTCAAATCTGGCTGGCTTGCTTGCTCTCATATCTGGCTCGCTCGCTTGCTCTCATATCTGGCTCGCTCGCTTGCTCTCTTGTCTGTCTCGCTCTCTTTTATGGCTCGCTCACATATCTGGCTCACTCGCTCTCAAATCTGGCTCGCTCGCTTGCTCTCATATCTGGCTTGCTCGCTTGCTCTCATATCCGGCTCGCTCGCTTGATCTCATATCTGGCTCGCTCGCTTGCTCTCTTATCTGGCTCGCTCGCATATCTGGCTAGCTTGCTCTCAAATCTGTCTCGCTCGCTTGCTCTCATATCTGGCTAGTTCGCTTGCTCTCTTGTCTTGCTCGCTCTCTTATCTGTCTCGCTCGCTCTCATATCTGGCTGGCTCGCTTGCTCTCATATCTGGTTCGCTCGCTTGCTTTCTTGTCTGGCTTGCTCTTATCTGGCTTGCTCGCTTGCTCTCTTGTCTGGCTCGCTCTCTTATCTGGCTCGCTCGCATATCTGGCTCGCTCGCATATCTTGCTCGCTCGCTCTCTTATCTGGCTCGCTCGCATATCTTGCTCGCTCGCTTGCTCTCTTGTCTGACTTGCTCTCTTATCTGTCTCGCTCTCACATCTGGCTCGCTCGCTTGCTCTCATTTCTGGCTCGCTCGCTTGCTCTCTTGTCTGGCTCGCTCTCTTATCTGGCTTGCTTGCTAGCATATTTGGCTCACTCGCTTGCTCTCTTGTCTGGCTTGCTCTCTTATCTGTCTCGCTCGCTCTCATATCTGGCTCGCTCACTTGCTCTCATGTCTGGCTCGCTCGCTCTCATCTCTGGCTCGCTCGCTTGCTCTCATGTCTGGCTCGCTCGCTCTCATATCTGGCTTTCTCGTTTGCTCTCTTGTTTGGTTCGCTCTCTTATCTGGCTCGCTCTTTTATCTGGCTTGCTCTCATATCTGGCTCGCTCGCTTGCTCTCTTGTCTGGCTCGCTCTCATATCTGGCTCGCTCGCTCTCACATCTGTCCGGCTCGCTTGCTCTCATATCTGGCTCGCTCGCTCTCATATCTGGCTCGCTTGCTTGCTCTCTTGTCTGGTTCGCTCTTTTATCTTTCTCGCTCTCATATCTGGCTTGCTCGCTTGCTCTCATATCTGGCTCAATCGCTTGCTCTCAAATCTGGCTCGCTCGCTTGCTCTCATATCTGGCTAGCTCGCTTGCTCTCTTGTCTTGCTCGCTCTCTTATCTGGCTCGCTCGCTCTCATATCTGGCTGGCTCGCTTGCTCTCATATCTGGCTCGCTCGCTTGCTCTCATATCTGGCTCGCTCGCTCTCATGTCTGGCTCGCTCTCATATCTGGATCGCTCGCTTGCTCTCATATCTGGCTGGCTCGCTTGCTTAATTGTCTGTCTCGCTCTCTTATCTGCCTCGCTCTCTCTCACATCTGGCTTGCTCGCTTGCTCTCATATCTGGCTCGCTTGCTGCTCTCTTGTCTGGCTCACTGTCTTATCTGGCTCGCTCGCATATCTTGCTCGCGCACTCTCACATCTGGCTCGCTCGCTCTCATATCTGTCTCGCTCGCTTGCTCTCTTGTCTGGCTCGCTCTCTTATCTGGCTTGCTCGCTAGCATATCTGGCTCGCTCGCTTGCTCTCTTGTCTGGCTTGCTCTCTTATCTGTCTCGCTCTCACATCTGGCTCGCTCGCTTGCTCTCATATCTGGCTCGCTCGCTTGCTCTCTTGTCTGGCTCGCTCTCTTATCTGGCTTGCTCGCTAGCATATCTGGCTCGCTCGCTTGCTCTCTTGTCTGGCTTGCTCTCTTATCTGGCTCGCTCGCTCTCATGTCTGGCTCGCTCGCTTGCTCTCATGTCTGGCTTGCTCGCTCTCATCCTGCTTTCTCGCTTGCTCTCATGTCTGGTTCGCTCTCTTATCTGGCTTGCTCTCATATCTGGCTTTCTCGCTTGCTCTCATATCTGGCTCGCTCGCTTGCTCTCTTGTCTGGCTCGCTCTCTTATCTGGCTCGCTCGCATATCTGGCTCGCTCGCTCTCATATTTGGCTGGCTTGCTTGCTCTCATATCTGGCTCGCTCGCTTGCTCTCATATCTGGCTCGCTCGCTTGCTCTCTTGTCTGGCTCGCTCTCTTATCTGGCTCGCTCGCATATCTGGCTCGCTCGCTCTCACATCTAGCTGGCTCGCTTGCTCTCTTATCTGCCTCGCTCGCTTGCTCTCTTGTCTGGCTCGCTCTCTTATCTGGCTCGCTCTCATATCTGGCTTGCTAGCTTGCTCTCATATCTGGCTCGCTTGCTTTCTCTCTTGTCTGTCTCGCTCTCTTTTATGGCTCGCTCACATATCTGGCTCGCTCGCTCTCAAATCTGGCTCGCTCGCTTGCTCTCATATCTGGCTTGCTCGCTTGCTCTCATATCCGGCTCGCTCGCTTGCTCACATATCTGGCTCGCTCGCTTGCTCTCTTGTCTGGCTCGCTCTCTTATCTGGCTCGCTCGCATATCTGGCTCACTCCCTCTCAAATCTGGCTCGCTCGCTTGCTCTCATATCTGGCTAGTTCGCTTGCTCTCTTGTCTTGCTCGCTCTCTTATCTGGCTCGCTCGCTCTCATATCTGGCTGGCTCGGTCGTTCTCATATCTGGCTGGCTCGCTTGCTCTCAAATCGGGCTCGCTCGCTTGCTCTCTTGTCTGGCTCGCTCTCTTATCTGGCTTGCTCGCTAGCATATCTGGCTCGCGCGCTTGCTCTCTTGTCTGGCTTGCTCTCTTATCTGGCTCGCTCGCTCTCATATCTGGCTGGCTCGCTTGCTCTCTTGTCTTGCTCGCTCTCTTATCTGGCTCGCTCGCTCTCATATCTGGCTGGCTCGCTTGCTCTCATATCTGGCTCGCTCGCTTGCTCTCATATCTGGCTCGCTCGCTCTCATGTCTGGCTCGCTCTTATATCTGGCTCGCTCGCTTGCTCTCATATCTGGCTCGCTCGCTTGCTTAATTGTCTGGCTCGCTCTATTATCTGCCTCGCTCTCTCTCACATCTGGCTTGCTCGCTTGCTCTCATATCTGG
Organism: Hyla sarda; assembly: GCF_029499605.1. Lineage (NCBI taxonomy): Eukaryota > Metazoa > Chordata > Amphibia > Anura > Hylidae > Hyla > Hyla sarda. The sequence goes on from NW_026610500.1 coordinate 26,196, forward strand.
CTCGCTCGCTTGCTCTCTTGTCTGGCTCGCTCTCTTATCTGGCTCGCTCGCTCTCACATCTGGCTGGCTTGCTTGTGCTCATATCTGGCTCGCTCGCTTGCTCTCATATCTGGCTCGCTCGCTTGCTCTCTTGTCTGGCTCGCTCTCTTATCTGGCTCGCTCGCCTATCTGGCTCGCTCGCTCTCACATCGAGCTGGCTCGCTTGCTCTCATATCTGGCTCGCTCGCTTGCTCTCTTGTCTGGCTCGCTCTCTTATCTGGCTCGCTCTTATATCTGGCTTGCTAGCTTGCTCTCATATCTGACTCGCTCGCTTGCTCTCTTGTCTGTCTCGCTCTCTTTTATGGCTCGCTCACATATCTGGCTCGCTCGCTCTCAAATCTGGCTCGCTCGCTCTCAAATCTGGCTCGCTCGCTTGCTCTCATATCTGGCTTGCTCGCTTTCTCTCATATCCGGCTCGCTCGCTTGCTCTCATGTCTGGCTCGCTCGCTTGCTCTCTTGTCTGGCTCGCTCTCTTATCTGGCTCGCTCGCATATCTGGCTCGCTTGCTCTCAAATCTGGCTCGCTCGCTTGCTCTCATATATGGCTAGTTCGCTTGCTCTCTTGTATTGCTCCCTCTCTTATCTGGCTCGCTCGCTCTCATATCTGGCTGGCTCGCTTGCTCTCATATCTGGCTCGCTCGCTTGCTCTCTTGTCTGGCTCGCTCTCTTATCTGGCTTGCTCGCTAGCATATCTGGCTCGCACGCTTGCTCTCTTGTCTGGCTTGCTCTCTTATCTGGCTCGCTCGGTCTCATATCTGGCTCGCTCGCTTGCTCTCTTGTCTGGCTCGCTCTCTTATCTGGCTCGCTCTTATATCTGGCTTGCTAGCTTGCTCTCATATCTGACTCGCTCGCTTGCTCTCTTGTCTGTCTCGCTCTCTTTTATGGCTCGCTCACATATCTGGCTCGCTCGCTCTCAAATCTGGCTCGCTCGCTCTCAAATCTGGCTCGCTCGCTTGCTCTCATATCTGGCTTGCTCGCTTTCTCTCATATCCGGCTCGCTTGCTTGCTCTCATGTCTGGCTCGCTCGCTTGCTCTCTTGTCTGGCTCGCTCTCTTATCTGGCTCGCTCGCATATCTGGCTCGCTTGCTCTCAAATCTGGCTCGCTCGCTTGCTCTCATATATGGCTAGTTCGCTTGCTCTCTTGTATTGCTCCCTCTCTTATCTGGCTCGCTCGCTCTCATATCTGGCTGGCTCGCTTGCTCTCATATCTGGCTCGCTCGCTTGCTCTCTTGTCTGGCTCGCTCTCTTATCTGGCTTGCTCGCTAGCATATCTGGCTCGCACGCTTGCTCTCTTGTCTGGCTTGCTCTCTTATCTGGCTCGCTCGGTCTCATATCTGGCTAGCTCGCTTGCTCTCATGTCTGGCTCGCTCGCTCTCATATCATGGTTTCTCGCTTGCTCTCTTGTCTGGCTCGCTCTCTTATCTGGCTTGCTCGCTTGTCTGGCTCGCTCGCATATCTTGCTCGCTCGCATATCTTGCTCGCTCGCTTGCTCTCTTGTCTGACTTGCTCTCTTATCTTTCTTGCTCTCACATCTGGCTCACTCGCTTGCTCTCATATCTGGCTCGCTCGCTTGCTCTCTTGTCTGGCTTGCTCTCTTATCTGGCTTGCTCGCTAGCATATCTGGCTCGCTCGCTTGCTCTCTTGTCTGGCTTGCTCTCTTATCTGGCTCGCTCGCTCTCATATCTGGCTCGCTCGCTTGCTTTCATGTCTGGCTCGCTCGCTCTCATATCTGGCTCGCTTGCTTGCTCTCATGTCTGGCTCGCGCGCTTTCATATCTGGCTTTCTCGCTTGCTCTCTTGTCTGGTTCGCTCTCTTATCTGGCTCGCTCTCATATCTGGCTTGCTCGCTTGCTCTCATATCTGGCTCGCTCGCTTGCTCTCTTGTCTGGCTCGCTCTCTTATCTGGCTCGCTCGCATATCTGGCTCGCTCGCTTTCACATCTGGCTGGCTCGCTTGCTCTCATATCTGGCTCGCTCGCTCTCATATCTGGCTCGCTTGCTTGCTCTCTTGTCTTGCTCGCTCTCTTATCTGGCTTGCTCGCTCTCATATATGGCTGGCTCGCTCGCTCTCATATCTGGCTCGCTCGCTTGCTCTCTTGTCTTGCTCGCTCTCTTATCTGGCTTGCTCGCTCTCATATATGGCTGGCTCGCTTGCTCTCATATCTGGCTCGCTCGCTTGCTCTCTTGTCTGGCTTCCTCTGTTGTCTGGCTTGCTCTCTTATCTGGCTCGCTCGCTCTCATATCTGGCTCGCTCGCTTGCTCTCATGTCTGGCTCGCTCGCTCTCATATCTGGCTTTCTCGCTTGCTCTCTTGTCTGGCTCGCTCTCTTATCTGGCTCGCTCGCATATCTGGCTCGCTCGCTCTCACATCTGGCTGGCTCGCTTGCTCTCATTTCTGTCTGGCTCGCTTGCTCTCATATCTGGCTCGCTCGCTTGCTCTCTTGTCTGGCTCGCTCTCATATCTGGCTAGCTCGCTTGCTCTCTTGTATTGCCCGCTCTCTTATCTGGCTCGCTCGCTCTCATATCTGGCTGGCTCGCTTGCTCTCATATCTGGCTCGCTCGCTTGCTCTCATATCTGGCTCGCTCGTTCTCCTGTCTGGCTCACTCTCATATCTGGATCGCTCGCTTGCTCTCATATCTGGCTCGCTCGCTTGCTTAATTGTCTGGCTCTCTCTTATCTTTCTTGCTCTCACATCTGGCTCACTCGCTTGCTCTCATATCTGGCTCGCTCGCTTGCTCTCTTGTCTGGCTTGCTCTCTTATCTGGCTCGCTCGCTCTCATATCTGGCTCGCTCGCTTGCTTTCATGTCTGGCTCGCTCGCTCTCATATCTGGCTCGCTTGCTTGCTCTCATGTCTGGCTCGCGCGCTTTCATATCTGGCTTTTTCGCTTGCTCTCTTGTCTGGTTCGCTCTCTTATCTGGCTCGCTTTCATATCTGGCTTGCTCACTTGCTCTCATATCTGGCTCGCTCGCTTGCTCTCTTGTCTGGCTCGCTCTCTTATCTGGCTCGCTCGCATATCTGGCTCGCTCGCTTTTACATCTGGCTGGCTCGCTTGCTCTCATATCTGGCTCGCTCGCTCTCATATCTGGCTCGCTCGCTTGCTCTCTTGTCTTGCTCGCTCTCTTATCTGGCTTGCTCGCTCTCATATATGGCTGGCTCGCTTGCTCTCATATCTGGCTCGCTCGCTTGCTCTCTTGTCTGGCTTCCTCTCTTGTCTGGCTTGCTCTCTTATCTGGCTCGCTCGCTCTCATATCTGGCTCGCTCGCTTGCTCTCATGTCTGGCTCGCTCGCTCTCATATCTGGCTTTCTCGCTTGCTCTCTTGTCTGGCTCGCTCTCTTATCTGGCTCGCTCGCATATCTGGCTCGCTCGCTCTCACATCTGGCTGGCTCGCTTGCTCTCATTTCTGTCTGGCTCGTTTGCTCTCATATCTGGCTCGCTCGCTTGCTCTCTTGTCTGGCTCGCTCTCATATCTGGCTAGCTCGCTTGCTCTCTTGTATTGCCCGCTCTCTTATCTGGCTCGCTCGCTCTCATATCTGGCTGGCTCGCTTGCTCTCATATCTGGCTCGCTCGCTTGCTCTCATATCTGGCTCGCTCGTTCTCCTGTCTGGCTCACTCTCATATCTGGATCGCTCGCTTGCTCTCATATCTGGCTCGCTCGCTTGCTTAATTGTCTGGCTCTCTCTTATCTTTCTTGCTCTCACATCTGGCTCACTCGCTTGCTCTCATATCTGGCTCGCTCGCTTGCTCTCTTGTCTGGCTTGCTCTCTTATCTGGCTCGCTCGCTCTCATATCTGGCTCGCTCGCTTGCTTTCATGTCTGGCTCGCTCGCTCTCATATCTGGCTCGCTTGCTTGCTCTCATGTCTGGCTCGCGCGCTTTCATATCTGGCTTTTTCGCTTGCTCTCTTGTCTGGTTCGCTCTCTTATCTGGCTCGCTTTCATATCTGGCTTGCTCACTTGCTCTCATATCTGGCTCGCTCGCTTGCTCTCTTGTCTGGCTCGCTCTTATCTGGCTCGCTCGCATATCTGGCTCGCTCGCTTTTACATCTGGCTGGCTCGCTTGCTCTCATATCTGGCTCGCTCGCTCTCATATCTGGCTCGCTCGCTTGCTCTCTTGTCTTGCTCGCTCTCTTATCTGGCTTGCTCGCTCTCATATATGGCTGGCTCGCTCGCTCTCATATCTGGCTCGCTCGCTTGCTCTCTTGTCTTGCTCGCTCTCTTATCTGGCTTGCTCGCTCTCATATATGGCTGGCTCGCTTGCTCTCATATCTGGCTCGCTCGCTTGCTCTCTTGTCTGGCTTCCTCTCTTGTCTGGCTTGCTCTCTTATCTGGCTCGCTCGCTCTCATATCTGGCTCGCTCGCTTGCTCTCATGTCTGGCTCGCTCGCTCTCATATCTGGCTTTCTCGCTTGCTCTCTTGTCTGGCTCGCTCTCTTATCTGGCTCGCTCGCATATCTGGCTCGCTCGCTCTCACATCTGGCTGGCTCGCTTGCTCTCATTTCTGTCTGGCTCGTTTGCTCTCATATCTGGCTCGCTCGCTTGCTCTCTTGTCTGGCTCGCTCTCATATCTGGCTAGCTCGCTTGCTCTCTTGTATTGCCCGCTCTCTTATCTGGCTCGCTCGCTCTCATATCTGGCTGGCTCGCTTGCTCTCATATCTGGCTCGCTCGCTTGCTCTCATATCTGGCTCGCTCGTTCTCCTGTCTGGCTCACTCTCATATCTGGATCGCTCGCTTGCTCTCATATCTGGCTCGCTCGCTTGCTTAATTGTCTGGCTCTCTCTTATCTTTCTTGCTCTCACATCTGGCTCACTCGCTTGCTCTCATATCTGGCTCGCTCGCTTGCTCTCTTGTCTGGCTTGCTCTCTTATCTGGCTCGCTCGCTCTCATATCTGGCTCGCTCGCTTGCTTTCATGTCTTGCTCGCTCGCTCTCATATCTGGCTCGCTTGCTTGCTCTCATGTCTGGCTCGCGCGCTTTCATATCTGGCTTTCTCTTATCTTTCTTGCTCTCACATCTGGCTCACTCGCTTGCTCTCATATCTGGCTCGCTCGCTTGCTCTCTTGTCTGGCTTGCTCTCTTATCTGGCTCGCTCGCTCTCACATCTGGCTGGCTCGCTTGCTCTCATATCTGGCTCGCTCGCTCTCATATCTGGCTCGCTCGCTTGCTCTCTTGTCTGGTTCGCTCTCTTATCTGGCTCGCTTTCATATCTGGCTTGCTCACTTGCTCTCATATCTGGCTCGCTCGCTTGCTCTCTTGTCTGGCTCGCTCTCTTATCTGGCTCGCTCGCATATCTGGCTCGCTCGCTTTTACATCTGGCTGGCTCGCTCGCTCTCATATCTGGCTCGCTCGCTTGCTCTCTTGTCTTGCTCGCTCTCTTATCTGGCTTGCTCGCTCTCATATATGGCTGGCTCGCTCGCTCTCATATCTGGCTCGCTCGCTTGCTCTCTTGTCTTGCTCGCTCTCTTATCTGGCTTGCTCGCTCTCATATATGGCTGGCTCGCTTGCTCTCATATCTGGCTCGCTCGCTTGCTCTCTTGTCTGGCTTCCTCTCTTGTCTGGCTTGCTCTCTTATCTGGCTCGCTCGCTCTCATATCTGGCTCGCTCGCTTGCTCTCATGTCTGGCTCGCTCGCTCTCATATCTGGCTTTCTCGCTTGCTCTCTTGTCTGTCTCGCTCTCTTATCTGGCTCGCTCGCATATCTGGCTCGCTCGCTCTCACATCTGGCTGGCTCGCTTGCTCTCATTTCTGTCTGGCTCGTTTGCTCTCATATCTGGCTCGCTCGCTTGCTCTCTTGTCTGGCTCGCTCTCATATCTGGCTAGCTCGCTTGCTCTCTTGTATTGCCCGCTCTCTTATCTGGCTCGCTCGCTCTCATATCTGGCTGGCTCGCTTGCTCTCATATCTGGCTCGCTCGCTAGCTCTCATATCTGGCTCGCTCGCTCTCCTGTCTGGCTCACTCTCATATCTGGATCGCTCGCTTGCTCTCATAATCGGCTCGCTCGCTTGCTTAATTGTCTGGCTCGCTGTCTTATCTGCCTCGCTCTCTCTCACATCTGGCTTGCTCACTTGCTCTCATTTCTGACTCGCTCGCTGCTCTATTGTCTGGCTCGCTCTCATATCTGGCTTGCTCGCTTGCTCTCATATCTGGCTCGCTCGCTTGTTCTCTTGTCTGGCTCGCTCTCATATCTGGCTCGCTCGCTCTCACATCTGGCTGGCTTGCTTGCTCTCATATCTGGCTCGCTCGCTTGCTCTCATATCTGGCTCGCTCGCTCTCTTGTCTGGCTCGCTTTCTTGTCTGGCTCGCTCTCTTATCTGGCTCGCCCGCATATCTGGCTCGCTCGCTCTCACATCTGGCTGGCTCGCTTGCTCTCATATCTGGCTAACTCGCTTGCTATCATATCTGGCTAGCTCGCTTGCTCTCGTCTTGCTCGCTCTTTTATCTGGTTCGCTCCCTCTCATATCTGGCTTGCTCGCTTGCTCTCATATCTGGCTCGCTCGCTCTCATGTCTGGCTCGCTCTCATATCTGGATCGCTCACTTGCTCTCATATCTGGCTCGCTCGCTTGCTTAATTGTCTGTCTCGTTCTCTTATCTGCCTCGCTCTCTCTCACATCTCGCTTGCTCTCATATCTGGCTCGCTCGCTGCTCTCTTGTCTGGCTCGCTCTCTTATCTGGCTTGCTCGCATATCTTGCTCGCTCGCTCTCACATCTGGCTCGCTTGCTTGCTCTCATATCTGGCTCGCTTGCTTGCTCTCTTGTCTGGCTCGCTCTGTTATCTGGCTTGCTCGCTCTCACATCTGGCTCGCTCGCTTGCTCTCTTGTCTGGCTCACTCTCTTATCTGGCTTGCTCGCTAGCATATCTGGCTCGCTCGCTTGCTCTCTTGTCTGACTTGCTCTCTTATCTGGCTCGCTTGCTCTCATATCTGGCTTGCTCGCTTGCTCTCATATCTGGCTCGCTCGCTTGCTCTCTTGTCTGGCTCGCTCTCTTATCTGGCTCGCTCTCTTATCTGGCTCACTCGCATATCTGGCTCGCTCGCTCTCAAATCTGGCTGGCTTGCTTGCTCTCATATCTGGCTCGCTCGCTTGCTCTCATATCTGGCTCGCTCGCTTGCTCTCTTGTCTGTCTCGCTCTCTTTTATGGCTCGCTCACATATCTGGCTCACTCGCTCTCAAATCTGGCTCGCTCGCTTGCTCTCATATCTGGCTTGCTCGCTTGCTCTCATATCCGGCTCGCTCGCTTGATCTCATATCTGGCTCGCTCGCTTGCTCTCTTATCTGGCTCGCTCGCATATCTGGCTAGATTGCTCTCAAATCTGTCTCGCTCGCTTGCTCTCATATCTGGCTAGTTCGCTTGCTCTCTTGTCTTGCTCGCTCTCTTATCCGTCTCGCTCGCTCTCATATCTGGCTGGCTCGCTTGCTCTCATATCTGGTTCGCTCGCTTGCTTTCTTGTCTGGCTTGCTCTTATCTGGCTTGCTCGCTTGCTCTCTTGTCTGGCTCGCTCTCTTATCTGGCTCGCTCGCATATCTTGCTCGCTCGCTCTCTTATCTGGCTCGCTCGCATATCTTGCTCGCTCGCTTGCTCTCTTGTCTGACTTGCTCTCTTATCTGTCTCGCTCTCACATCTGGCTCGCTCGCTTGCTCTCATATCTGGCTCGCTCGCTTGCTCTCTTGTCTGGCTCGCTCTCTTATCTGGCTTGCTTGCTAGCATATTTGGCTCACTCGCTTGCTCTCTTGTCTGGCTTGCTCTCTTATCTGTCTCGCTCGCTCTCATATCTGGCTCGCTCACTTGCTCTCATGTCTGGCTCGCTCGCTCTCATCTCTGGCTCGCTCGCTTGCTCTCATGTCTGGCTCGCTCGCTCTCATATCTGGCTTTCTTGTTTGCTCTCTTGTTTGGTTCGCTCTCTTATCTGGCTTGCTCTCTTATCTGGCTTGCTCTCATATCTGGCTCGCTCGCTTGCTCTATTGTCTGGCTCGCTCTCATATCTGGCTCGCTCGCTCTCACATCTGTCCGGCTCGCTTGCTCTCATATCTGGCTCGCTCGCTCTCATATCTGGCTCGCTTGCTTGCTCTCTTGTCTGGTTCGCTCTCTTATCTGTCTCGCTCTCATATCTGGCTTGCTCGCTTGCTCTCATATCTGGCTCAATCGCTTGCTCTCAAATCTGGCTCGCTCGCTTGCTCTCATATCTGGCTAGCTCGCTTGCTCTCTTGTCTTGCTCGCTCTCTTATCTGGCTCGCTCGCTCTCATATCTGGCTGGCTCGCTTGCTCTCATATCTGGCTCGCTCGCTCTCATGTCTGGCTCGCTCTCATATCTGGATCGCTCGCTTGCTCTCATATCTGGCTGGCTCGCTTGCTTAATTGTCTGTCTCGCTCTCTTATCTGCCTCGCTCTCTCTCACATCTGGCTTGCTCGCTTGCTCTCATATCTGGCTCGCTTGCTGCTCTCTTGTCTGGCTCACTGTCTTATCTGGCTCGCTCGCATATCTTGCTCGCGCACTCTCACATCTGGCTCGCTCGCTCTCATATCTGTCTCGCTCGCTTGCTCTCTTGTCTGGCTCGCTCTCTTATCTGGCTTGCTCGCTAGCATATCTGGCTCGCTCGCTTGCTCTCTTGTCTGGCTTGCTCTCTTATCTGTCTCGCTCTCACATCTGGCTCGCTCGCTTGCTCTCATATCTGGCTCGCTCGCTTGCTCTCTTGTCTGGCTCGCTCTCTTATCTGGCTTGCTCGCTAGCATATCTGGCTCGCTCGCTTGCTCTCTTGTCTGGCTTGCTCTCTTATCTGGCTCGCTCGCTCTCATGTCTGGCTCGCTCGCTTGCTCTCATGTCTGGCTTGCTCGCTCTCATCCTGCTTTCTCGCTTGCTCTCATGTCTGGTTCGCTCTCTTATCTGGCTTGCTCTCATATCTGGCTTGCTCGCTTGCTCTCATATCTGGCTCGCTCGCTTGCTCTCTTGTCTGGCTCGCTCTCTTATCTGGCTCGCTCGCATATCTGGCTCGCTCGCTCTCATATTTGGCTGGCTTGCTTGCTCTCATATCTGGCTCGCTCGCTTGCTCTCATATCTGGCTCGCTCGCTTGCTCTCTTGTCTGGCTCGCTCTCTTATCTGGCTCGCTCGCATATCTGGCTCGCTCGCTCTCACATCTAGCTGGCTCGCTTGCTCTCTTATCTGCCTCGCTCGCTTGCTCTCTTGTCTGGCTCGCTCTCTTATCTGGCTCGCTCTCATATCTGGCTTGCTAGCTTGCTCTCATATCTGGCTCGCTTGCTTTCTCTCTTGTCTGTCTCGCTCTCTTTTATGGCTCGCTCACATATCTGGCTCGCTCGCTCTCAAATCTGGCTCGCTCGCTTGCTCTCATATCTGGCTTGCTCGCTTGCTCTCATATCCGGCTCGCTCGCTTGCTCACATATCTGGCTCGCTCGCTTGCTCTCTTGTCTGGCTCGCTCTCTTATCTGGCTCGCTCGCATATCTGGCTCACTCCCTCTCAAATCTGGCTCGCTCGCTTGCTCTCATATCTGGCTAGTTCGCTTGCTCTCCTGTCTTGCTCGCTCTCTTATCTGGCTCGCTCGCTCTCATATCTGGCTGGCTCGGTCGTTCTCATATCTGGCTGGCTCGCTTGCTCTCATATCGGGCTCGCTCGCTTGCTCTCTTGTCTGGCTCGCTCTCTTATCTGGCTTGCTCGCTAGCATATCTGGCTCGCGCGCTTGCTCTCTTATCTGGCTTGCTCTCTTATCTGGCTCGCTCGCTCTCATATCTGGCTGGCTCGCTTGCTCTCTTGTCTTGCTCGCTCTCTTATCTGGCTCGCTCACTCTCATATCTGGCTGGCTCGCTTGCTCTCATATCTGGCTCGCTCGCTTGCTCTCATATCTGGCTCGCTCGCTCTCATGTCTGGCTCGCTCTTATATCTGGCTCGCTCGCTTGCTCTCATATCTGGCTCGCTCGCTTGCTTAATTGTCTGGCTCGCTCTATTATCTGCCTCGCTCTCTCTCACATCTGGCTTGCTCGCTTGCTCTCATATCTGGCTCGCTCGCTTGCTCTCTTGTCTGGCTCGCTCTCTTATCTGGCTCGCTCGCATATCTGGCTCGCTCGCTCTCACATCTGGCTGGCTTGCTTGTGCTCATATCTGGCTCGCTCGCTTGCTCTCATATCTGGCTCGCTCGCTTGCTCTCTTGTCTGGCTCGCTCTCTTATCTGGCTCGCTCGCCTATCTGGCTCGCTCGCTCTCACATCGAGCTGGCTCGCTTGCTCTCATATCTGGCTCGCTCGCTTGCTCTCTTGTCTGGCTCGCTCTCTTATCTGGCTCGCTCTTATATCTGGCTTGCTAGCTTGCTCTCATATCTGACTCGCTCGCTTGCTCTCTTGTCTGTCTCGCTCTCTTTTATGGCTCGCTCACATATCTGGCTCGCTCGCTCTCAAATCTGGCTCGCTCGCTCTCAAATCTGGCTCGCTCGCTTGCTCTCATATCTGGCTTGCTCGCTTTCTCTCATATCCGGCTCGCTCGCTTGCTCTCATGTCTGGCTCGCTCGCTTGCTCTCTTGTCTGGCTCGCTCTCTTATCTGGCTCGCTCGCATATCTGGCTCGCTTGCTCTCAAATCTGGCTCGCTCGCTTGCTCTCATATATGGCTAGTTCGCTTGCTCTCTTGTATTGCTCCCTCTCTTATCTGGCTCGCTCGCTCTCATATCTGGCTGGCTCGCTTGCTCTCATATCTGGCTCGCTCGCTTGCTCTCTTGTCTGGCTCGCTCTCTTATCTGGCTTGCTCGCTAGCATATCTGGCTCACACGCTTGCTCTCTTGTCTGGCTTGCTCTCTTATCTGGCTCGCTCGGTCTCATATCTGGCTCGCTCGCTTGCTCTCTTGTCTGGCTCGCTCTCTTATCTGGCTCGCTCTTATATCTGGCTTGCTAGCTTGCTCTCATATCTGACTCGCTCGCTTGCTCTCTTGTCTGTCTCGCTCTCTTTTATGGCTCGCTCACATATCTGGCTCGCTCGCTCTCAAATCTGGCTCGCTCGCTCTCAAATCTGGCTCGCTCGCTTGCTCTCATATCTGGCTTGCTCGCTTTCTCTCATATCCGGCTCGCTCGCTTGCTCTCATGTCTGGCTCGCTCGCTTGCTCTCTTGTCTGGCTCGCTCTCTTATCTGGCTCGCTCGCATATCTGGCTCGCTTGCTCTCAAATCTGGCTCGCTCGCTTGCTCTCATATATGGCTAGTTCGCTTGCTCTCTTGTATTGCTCCCTCTCTTATCTGGCTCGCTCGCTCTCATATCTGGCTGGCTCGCTTGCTCTCATATCTGGCTCGCTCGCTTGCTCTCTTGTCTGGCTCGCTCTCTTATCTGGCTTGCTCGCTAGCATATCTGGCTCGCACGCTTGCTCTCTTGTCTGGCTTGCTCTCTTATCTGGCTCGCTCGGTCTCATATCTGGCTCGCTCGCTTGCTCTCATGTCTGGCTCGCTCGCTCTCATATCATGGTTTCTCGCTTGCTCTCTTGTCTGGCTCGCTCTCTTATCTGGCTTGCTCGCTTGTCTGGCTCGCTCGCATATCTTGCTCGCTCGCTTGCTCTCTTGTCTGACTTGCTCTCTTATCTTTCTTGCTCTCACATCTGGCTCACTCGCTTGCTCTCATATCTGGCTCGCTCGCTTGCTCTCTTGTCTGGCTCGCTCTCTTATCTGGCTTGCTCGCTAGCATATCTGGCTCGCACGCTTGCTCTCTTGTCTGGCTTGCTCTCTTATCTGGCTCGCTCGCTCTCATATCTGGCTCGCTCGCTTGCTTTCATGTCTGGCTCGCTCGCTCTCATATCTGGCTCGCTTGCTTGCTCTCATGTCTGGCTCGCGCGCTGTCATATCTGGCTTTCTCGCTTGCTCTCTTGTCTGGTTCGCTCTCTTATCTGGCTCGCTCTCATATCTGGCTTGCTCGCTTGCTCTCATATCTGGCTCGCTCGCTTGCTCTCTTGTCTGGCTCGCTCTCTTATCTGGCTCGCTCGCATATCTGGCTCGCTCGCTTTCACATCTGGCTGGCTCGCTTGCTCTCATATCTGGCTCGCTTGCTCTCATATCTGGCTCGCTTGCTTGCTCTCTTGTCTTGCTCGCTCTCTTATCTGGCTTGCTCGCTCTCATATATGGCTGGCTCGCTCGCTCTCATATCTGGCTCGCTCGCTTGCTCTCTTGTCTTGCTCGCTCTCTTATCTGGCTTGCTCGCTCTCATATATGGCTGGCTCGCTTGCTCTCATATCTGGCTCGCTCGCTTGCTCTCTTGTCTGGCTTCCTCTGTTGTCTGGCTTGCTCTCTTATCTGGCTCGCTCGCTCTCATATCTGGCTCGCTCGCTTGCTCTCATGTCTGGCTCGCTCGCTCTCATATCTGGCTTTCCCGCTTGCTCTCTTGTCTGGCTCGCTCTCTTATCTGGCTCGCTCGCATATCTGGCTCGCTCGCTCTCACATCTGGCTGGCTCGCTTGCTCTCATTTCTGTCTGGCTCGCTTGCTCTCATATCTGGCTCGCTCGCTTGCTCTCTTGTCTGGCTCGCTCTCATATCTGGCTAGCTCGCTTGCTCTCTTGTATTGCCCGCTCTCTTATCTGGCTCGCTCGCTCTCATATCTGGCTGGCTCGCTTGCTCTCATATCTGGCTCGCTCGCTTGCTCTCATATCTGGCTCGCTCGTTCTCCTGTCTGGCTCACTCTCATATCTGGATCGCTCGCTTGCTCTCATATCTGGCTCGCTCGCTTGCTTAATTGTCTGGCTCTCTCTTATCTTTCTTGCTCTCACATCTGGCTCACTCGCTTGCTCTCATATCTGGCTCGCTCGCTTGCTCTCTTGTCTGGCTTGCTCTCTTATCTGGCTCGCTCGCTCTCATATCTGGCTCGCTCGCTTGCTTTCATGTCTGGCTCGCTCGCTCTCATATCTGGCTCGCTTGCTTGCTCTCATGTCTGGCTTGCGCGCTTTCATATCTGGCTTTTTCGCTTGCTCTCTTGTCTGGTTCGCTCTCTTATCTGGCTCGCTTTCATATCTGGCTTGCTCACTTGCTCTCATATCTGGCTCGCTCGCTTGCTCTCTTGTCTGGCTCGCTCTCTTATCTGGCTCGCTCGCATATCTGGCTCGCTCGCTTTTACATCTGGCTGGCTCGCTTTCTCTCATATCTGGCTCGCTCGCTCTCATATCTGGCTCGCTCGCTTGCTCTCTTGTCTTGCTCGCTCTCTTATCTGGCTTGCTCGCTCTCATATATGGCTGGCTCGCTCGCTCTCATATCTGGCTCGCTCGCTTGCTCTCTTGTCTTGCTCGCTCTCTTATCTGGCTTGCTCGCTCTCATATATGGCTGGCTCGCTTGCTCTCATATCTGGCTCGCTCGCTTGCTCTCTTGTCTGGCTTCCTCTCTTGTCTGGCTTGCTCTCTTATCTGGCTCGCTCGCTCTCATATCTGGCTCGCTCGCTTGCTCTCATGTCTGGCTCGCTCGCTCTCATATCTGGCTTTCTCACTTGCTCTCTTGTCTGGCTCGCTCTCTTATCTGGCTCGCTCGCATATCTGGCTCGCTCGCTCTCACATCTGGCTGGCTCGCTTGCTCTCATTTCTGTCTGGCTCGTTTGCTCTCATATCTGGCTCGCTCGCTTGCTCTCTTGTCTGGCTCGCTCTCATATCTGGCTAGCTCGCTTGCTCTCTTGTATTGCCCGCTCTCTTATCTGGCTCGCTCGCTCTCATATCTGGCTGGCTCGCTTGCTCTCATATCTGGCTCGCTCGCTAGCTCTCATATCTGGCTCGCTCGCTCTCCTGTCTGGCTCACTCTCATATCTGGATCGCTCGCTTGCTCTCATAATCGGCTCGCTCGCTTGCTTAATTGTCTGGCTCGCTGTCTTATCTGCCTCGCTCTCTCTCACATCTGGCTTGCTCGCTTGCTCTCATTTCTGACTCGCTCGCTGCTCTATTGTCTGGCTCGCTCTCATATCTGGCTTGCTCGCTTGCTCTCATATCTGGCTCGCTCGCTTGTTCTCTTGTCTGGCTCGCTCTCATATCTGGCTCGCTCGCTCTCACATCTGGCTGGCTTGCTTGCTCTCATATCTGGCTCGCTCGCTTGCTCTCATATCTGGCTCGCTCGCTTGCTCTCTTGTCTGGCTCGCTTTCTTGTCTGGCTCGCTCTCTTATCTGGCTCGCCCGCATATCTGGCTCGCTCGCTCTCACATCTGGCTGGCTCGCTTGCTCTCATATCTGGCTAACTCGCTTGCTATCATATCTGACTAGCTCGCTTGCTCTCGTCTTGCTCGCTCTTTTATCTGGTTCGCTCCCTCTCATATCTGGCTTGCTCGCTTGCTCTCATATCTGGCTCGCTCGCTCTCATGTCTGGCTCGCTATCATATCTGGATCGCTCACTTGCTCTCATATCTGGCTCGCTCGCTTGCTTAATTGTCTGTCTCGTTCTCTTCTCTGCCTCGCTCTCTCTCACATCTCGCTTGCTCTCATATCTGGCTCGCTCGCTGCTCTCTTGTCTGGCTCGCTCTCTTATCTGGCTTGCTCGCATATCTTGCTCGCTCGCTCTCACATCTGGCTCGCTTGCTTGCTCTCATATCTGGCTCGCTTGCTTGCTCTCTTGTCTGGCTCGCTCTGTTATCTGGCTTGCTCGCTCTCACATCTGGCTCGCTCGCTTGCTCTCTTGTCTGGCTCACTCTCTTATCTGGCTTGCTCGCTAGCATATCTGGCTCGCTCGCTTGCTCTCTTGTCTGGCTTGCTCTCTTATCTAGCTCGCTCGCTCTCATATCAGGCTCGCTCACTTGCTCTCATGTCTGGCTCACTCGCTCTCATATCTGACTTTCTCGCTTGCTCTCTTGTCTGGTTCGCTCTCTTATCTGGCTCGCTATGATATCTGGCTTGCTCGCTTGCTCTCATATCTGGCTCGCTCGCTTGCTCTCTTGTCTGGCTCGCTCTTTTATCTTGCTAGCTCGCATATCTGGCTCGCTCGCTCTCACATCTGGCTGGCTCGCTTGCTCTCATATCTGGCTCACTCGATTGCTCTCATATCTGGTTCGCTCGCTTGCTCTCTTGTCTGGCTCGCTCTCTTATCTGGCTCGCTCGCTCGCATATCTGGCTCGCTCGCTCTCATATCTTACTCGCTCGCTCTCATGTCTGGCTCGCTCGCTCTCATATCTGGCTCGCTCGCTTGCTCTCATATTTGGCTCGCTCGCTTGCTCTCATATCTGGCTCGCTCACTTGCTCTCACATCTGGCTCGCTCGCTTGCTCTCATGTCTGGCTCACTAGCTCTCATATATGGCTCGCTCGCTTGCTCTCTTGTCTGGCTCGCTCGCTCGCATATCTGGGTCACTCGCTTGCTCTCATATCTGGCTTGCTCGCTTGCGCTCTTGTCTGGCTCGCTTGCTCTCATATCTGGCTCGCTTGCTCTCTTGTCTGGTTCGCTCTCTTATCTGGCTCGCTCTCATGTCTGGCTCGCTCTCTTATATGGCTCGCTTGCTCTCTTGTCTGGCTCCCTCTCTTATCTGGCTCGCTTGCTCTCTTGAAGCAGCAAATAAACAGGTAATCTTTCTTTCCAACACTGAAACCTGGTGGTGCACTTAATATATGCTACCAGATAGGGGACATATCAGATATTAAACTGATATAAACAGACACCACATTTGATACCAGCCAAAAGGAAGGATGAGAAGTGATAACTGTGAAATGGGAGGAACCAACGCTGTCCCCTTCACATGCACCATCACTACTTGTAGGAAGAGAGGCTGGCTGGCAGCCTCCCATACACACTCTGGCTGGGTGGCAGTCGCCCACCAGTACACACAGCAGGCCCTAAACCCATATCATTATTGCTAAGCAGGAAGATGGGAGTCCATTTCACTCTGATGGACCATTTTTAAATGCAATCCATAACCTGGCTTTGGCAGGAACCCGTCTTACTCCTCCTACTTGCATTTGATACTGGGTTTAGGATCTGCATAGGAAACACACACACACACACACACACACACACACAAGCACACACTTACCTGTGTTGCCTGCTGACGCCTCCTTGGCTGTCCCCAAACGGTATAAAACCAACAGCCACGGGAAACTGTAAGGATAGAGGACATACCTGCATCCTATTGGACTCACTTGTCTTGGTTAAATCCAGCTTATTTGAAAACCTATGGTGCTGCTGCTTCTGCTCATGGCAGTGCTGCTTCTGGCAAGGCTGTTCTTTGGTGGGCCTAGGTGACATCACAATCTCCATGGTTACATACACAACAAAGGTCAGATGTTGTTTACATCTGGCCATGCCAGTGGTATTGAGTAGCATATCACAGTGCTAAGGGTCCTGGATGCAACAATC
>NW_026610500.1:45000-75000 GCF_029499605.1 Hyla sarda
ATATGCTACCAGATAGGGGACATATCTGATATTAAACTGATATAAACAGACACCACATTTGATACCAGCCAAAAGGAAGAATGAGAAGTGATAACTGTGAAAGGGGAGGAACCAACGCTGTCCCCTTCACATGCACCATCACTACTTGTAGGAAGGTAGGCTGGCTGGCTGGCAGCCTCCCATACACACTCTGGCTGGGTGGCAGTCACCCACCAGTACACACAGCAGGCCCTAAACCCATATCATTATTGCTAAGCAGGAAGATGGGAGTCCATTTCACTCTGATGGACCATTTTTAAATGCAATCCATAACCTGGCTTTGGCAGGAACCCTTCTTACTCCTCCTACTTGCATTTGATACTGGGTTTAGGATCTGCATAGGAAACACACACACACACACACACACACACACACAAGCACACACTTACCT
Organism: Hyla sarda; assembly: GCF_029499605.1. NCBI lineage: Eukaryota > Metazoa > Chordata > Amphibia > Anura > Hylidae > Hyla > Hyla sarda. The sequence goes on from NW_026610500.1 coordinate 45,431, forward strand.
GTGTTGCCTGCTGACGCCTCCTTGGCTGTCCCCAAACGGTATAAAACCAACAGCCACGGGAAGCTGTAAGGATAGAGGACATACCTGCATCCTATTGGACTCACTTGTCTTGGTTAAATCCAGCTTATTTGAAAACTTATGGTGCTGCTGCTTCTGATCATGGCAGTGCTGCTTCTGACAAGGCTGTTCTTTGGTGGGCGTAGGTGACATCACAATCTCCATGGTTACATACACAACAAAGGTCAGATGTTGTTTACACCTGGCCATGCCAGTGGTATTGAGTAGCATATCACAGTGCTAAGGTTCCTGGATGCAACAATCTTTCAATGGGGAATAGTCGCACTGAGTTTGTCAAGTGCACCCATGTTTGCAACTCCAACAATACACACATATGTATGTATGTATGTATGTTGTATGTATGTATGTATGTATGTATGTATGTATGTATGTGTATCTATCTATCTATCTATCTATCTATCTCTTTCTCTCTCTCTATATGTATATATATATATATATATATATAAATTTTTTTTCTTTTAAATATATATATATATATTTACATATATAGAGAGAGAGAGAGATGGAAATACTTTTTTAAACATGTTTTCACCTTTTTTTTACCTTCTTTTTTTCTTCTCTCCATGTTTTCCTTCTTTCCTCCTTTTTTCCTATGCTGCTGCTTCTTATTTTACTCCTTTTTCAGACCCTATCATTGCACTATTGCTTATTCAATACCACCAGCAGATGGAGACACTATATTACAACATTAGTCGTGAGCAGCAGTTTGTACAAACAAATGCCTCATAGCTGATGTCCTATCCATTATTGCAATGGATGGCTGGCTGGCAACATTTGTTTTAATTATTCCAATACCACAGTACCAATGCATGGTCAATCAACAGCAATGACACCCCCATGTCAATTAACAAGATTCAGCACCCACTACCTGAAAGACAGCTACCTATCATGTCATGTCCAACCTGCACAGGTGTGCTGGTTGCTGAGCTTATTCAATTAAAGAGGACATTCAGCAGCAGCAGTCCTGTGCCTGGTCGCTCCAACAGGGGCCAGACACAAGCGGCACCACCTATTGTCTTTTGCCTGCAGTAGGGGCCCACTGGACTAGCCAGCAAGCAGCTGCAGCAAATAAACAGGTAATCTTTCTTTCCAACACTGAACCCTGGTGGTGCATTTAATATAAGCTACCAGATAGGGGACATATCAGATATTAAACTGATATAACCAGACACCACATTTGATACCAGCCAAAAGGAAGAATGAGAAGTGATAACTGTGAAAGGGGAGGAACCAACGCTGTCCCCTTCACATGCACCATCACTACTTGTAGGAAGGGAGGCTGGCTGGCAGCCTCCCATACACACTCTGGCTGGGTGGCAGTCACCCACCAGTACACACAGCAGACCCTAAACCCATATCATTATTGCTAAGCAGGAAGATGGGAGTCCATTTCACTCTGATGGACCATTTTTAAATGCAATCCATAACCTGGCTTTGGCAGGAACCCTTCTTACTCCTCCTACTTGCATTTGATACTGGGTTTAGGATCTGCATAGGAAACACACACACACACACACAAGCACACACTTACCTGTGTTGCCTGCTGACGCCTCCTTGGCTGTCCCCAAACGGTATAAAACCAACAGCCACGGGAAGCTGTAAGGATAGAGGACATACCTGCATCCTATTGGACTCACTTGTCTTGGTTAAATCCAGCTTATTTGAAAACCTATGGATCTGCTGCTTCTGCTCATGGCAGTGCTGCTTCTGACAAGGCTGTTCTTTGGTGGGCCTAGGTGACATCACAATCTCCATGGTTACATACACAACAAAGGTCAGATGTTGTTTACACCTGGCCATGCCAGTGGTATTGAGTAGCATATCACAGTGCTAAGGGTCCTGGATGCAACAATCTTTCAATGGGGAATAGCCGCACTGAGTTTGTCAAGTGCACCCATGTTTGCAACTCCAACAATACACACATATGTATGTATGTATGTATGTAATGTATGTATGTAATGTATGTAATGTATGTAATGTATGTAATGTATGTATCTATCTATCTATCTATCTCTTTCTCTCTTTCTATATGTATATATATATATATATATATAATTTTTTTTTCTTTTAAATATATATATATATATATATATATATATATATATATGTACATATATATATAGAGAGAGAGATGGAAATACTTTTTTAAACATGTTTTCACCTTTTTTTACCTTCTTTTTTTCTTCTCTCCATGTTTTCCTTCTTTCCTCCTTTTTTCCTATGCTGCTGCTTCTTATTTTTCTTCTTTTTCAGACCCTATCATTGCACTATTGCTTATTCAATACCACCAGCAGATGGAGACACTATATTACAACATTAGTTGTGAGCAGCAGTTTGTACAAACAAATGCCTTATAGCTGATGTCCTATCCATTATTGCAATGGATGGCTGGCTGGCAACATTTGTTTTAATTATTCCAATAACACAGTACCAATGCATGGTCAATCAACAGCAATGAAGCCCCCATGTCAATTAACAAGATTCAGCACCCACTACCTGAAAGACAGCTACCTATCATGTCATGTTCAACCTGCACAGGTCTGCTGGTTGCTGAGCTTATTCAATTAAAGAGGACATTCAGCAGCAGCAGTCCTGTGCCTGGTCGCTCCAACAGGGTCCAGACACAAGCAGCACCACCTATTGTCTTTTGCCTGCAGTAGGGGCCCACTGGACTAGCCAGCAAGCAGCTGCAGCAGCAGCAAATAAACAGGTAATTTTTCTTTCCAACACTGAAACCTGGTGGTGCACTTAATATATGCTACCAGATAGGGGACATATCAGATATTAAACTGATATAAACAGACACCACATTTGATACCAGCCAAAAGGAAGAATGAGAAGTGATAACTGTGAAAGGGAAGGAACCAACGCTGTCCCCTTCACATGCACCATCACTACTTGTAGGAAGGGAGGCTGGCTGGCAGCCTCCCATACACACTCTGGCTGGGTGGCAGTCACCCACCAGTACACACAGCAGGCCCTAAACCCATATCATTATTGCTAAGCAGGAAGATGGGAGTCCATTTCACTCTGATGGACCATTTTTAAATGCAATCCATAACCTGGCTTTGGCAGGAACCCTTCTTACTCCTCCTACTTGCATTTGATACTGGGTTTAGGATCTGCATAGGAAACACACACACACACACACACAAGCACACACTTACCTGTGTTGCCTGCTGACGCCTCCTTGGCTGTCCCCAAACGGTATAAAACCAACAGCCACGGGAAGCTGTAAGGATAGAGGACATACCTGCATCCTATTGGACTCACTTGTCTTGGTTAAATCCAGCTTATTTGAAAACTTATGGTGCTGCTGCTTCTGACAAGGCTGTTCTTTGGTGGGCCTAGGTGACATCACAATCTCCATGGTTACATACACAACAAAGGTCAGATGTTGTTTACACCTGGCCATGCCAGTGGTATTGAGTAGCATATCACAGTTCTAAGGGTCCTGGATGCAACAATCTTTCAATGGGGAATAGCCGCACTGAGTTTGTCAAGTGCACCCATGTTTGCAACTCCAACAATACACACATATGTATGTATGTATGTTGTATGTATGCATGTATGTATGTATGTATGTGTATCTATCTATCTATCTCTTTCTCTCTCTCTATATGTATATATATATATATATATATATAATTTTTTTTCTTTTAAATATATATATATATATATATATATATATATATACATATATATATAGAGAGAGAGATGGAAATACTTTTTTAAACATGTTTTCACCTTTTTTTTACCTTCTTTTTTTCTTCTCTCCATGTTTTCCTTCTTTCCTCCTTTTTTCCTATGCTGCTGCTTCTTATTTTTCTTCTTTTTCAGACCCTATCATTGCACTATTGCTTATTCAATACCACCAGCAGATGGAGACACTATATTACAACATTAGTTGTGAGCAGCAGTTTGTACAAACAAATGCCTCATAGCTGATGTCCTATCCATTATTGCAATGGATGGCTGGCTGGCAACATTTGTTTTAATTATTCCAATACCACAGTACCAATGCATGGTCAATTAACAAGATTCAGCACCCACTACCTGAAAGACAGCTACTTATCATGTCATGTCCAACCTGCACAGGTGTGCTGGTTGCTGAGCTTATTCAATTAAAGAGGACATTCAGCAGCAGCAGTCCTGTGCCTGGGCGCTCCAACAGGGGCCAGACACAAGCGGCACCACCTATTGTCTTTTGCCTGCAGTAGGGGCCCACTGGACTAGCCAGCAAGCAGCTGCAGCAGTAAATAAACAGGTAATCTTTCTTTCCAACACTGAACCCTGGTGGTGCACTTAATATATGCTACCAGATAGGGGACATATCAGATATTAAACTGATATAAACAGACACCACATTTGATACCAGCCAAAAGGAAGAATGAGAAGTGATAACTGTGAAAGGGGAGGAACCAACGCTGTCCCCTTGACATGCACCATCACTACTTGTAGGAAGGGAGGCTGGCTGGCAGCCTCCCATACACACTCTGGCTGGGTGGCAGTCACCCACCAGTACACACAGCAGACCCTAAACCCATATCATTATTGCTAAGCAGGAAGATGGGAGTCCATTTCACTCTGATGGACCATTTTTAAATGCAATCCATAACCTGGCTTTGGCAGGAACCCTTCTTACTCCTCCTACTTGCATTTGATACTGGGTTTAGGATCTGCATAGGAAACACACACACACACACACACACAAGCACACAATTACCTGTGTTGCCTGCTGACGCCTCCTTGGCTGTCCCCAAACGGTATAAAACCAACAGCCACGGGAAGCTGTAAGGATAGAGGACATACCTGCATCCTATTGGACTCACTTGTCTTGGTTAAATCCAGCTTATTTGAAAACCTATGGATCTGCTGCTTCTGCTCATGGCAGTGCTGCTTCTGACAAGGCTGTTCTTTGGTGGGCCTAGGTGACATCACAATCTCCATGGTTACATACACAACAAAGGTCAGATGTTGTTTACACCTGGCCATGCCAGTGGTATTGAGTAGCATATCACAGTGCTAAGGGTCCTGGATGCAACAATCTTTCAATGGGGAATAGCCGCACTGAGTTTGTCAAGTGCACCCATGTTTGCAACTCCAACAATACACACATATGTATGTATGTATGTATGTATGTATGTATGTATGTATGTATGTATCTATGTATCTATCTATCTATCTATCTCTCTTTCTATATGTATATATAAGGCAAAAAGCGGCTGCAGCACACAAAATAGGTGAAAAAATAATAGTGGCTTTAATCCATTATAAATACAGATGCAACGTTTCAGCTGCCAGTGCAGCCTTTATCAAGCATACAAAGTGACTGAACACAAGGAGTATATATATGTGGTAACCAATTACAATTAATGAAAATCACTGACAAAAATCAATAAATATAAACATAATAAAAGCAAACAATCCATAAATGTGAGTGCATAACAACATAAAGTATAGGGACAATATACAAATTGTCAAGTTGATACAGTGTTATAAAAAAGGTGTTATTAAAAACAAGTGGTAAAAACCACAAATTTAGCTTGATTACAAATGTAAAAACATTAATATCACCTGGAGGACAAGTAATAGCGGCGGGCGCTCACCTGTACATGCTGTAAACATGGCGATAGAACGCCGGGATGGCGTGTATGTGGAATAGAGGCTGCGCGGCAGCACTAGCAGAGGAGACGAGAGTACACCAATCAGGGGGAAGAACAGGATCACATGGGTCGCATCGCAGTTGCCAAGCGGCGCGTGCGTACTGCGACGGAGTGAGTCACTGATAGACATCTCAAAAGAGGGCAATTTAAGAGATAGCAACGTAGATGTGAGAAAGGCAGTTAGAAAACCGCAAGATTAGTGTATGACAGTTAGTGTGTATATAGTGTATATGTGCCGAGTGTAATAGGGCAATTGCCCGTGGTAACCATTGATATGAGTAAAAAAAGGGGGTGAGAGGAAGTGAATGTATGTAAAAAATAAAAATAAAAAATAAAATAAATAAAAAATAAAAGATAATAAATAATAAATAAAAAATGAAAAATAAAAAAATAATAATAAAAAATAAAAAATAATAGAAATAGGAAAAATGTAAAAATAAACAAAAATAAACATAAAATAATAAAGTACTTTAAAATAATGATTGTTGCTTTGTCAACATTTCTGGTAACTTACTGGTATACACTCGCAATATTTCAGACATACTGGGTATATTAGTGGCCAACTGTTAGGTAACTGTTCAGACCAGTGTCCAGCCGTTCGCCGCACTGGTCCGAATAACTGATGTCTGACTAGTCGCGGTTAGCGACAAGTCAGGTGATCAGAAAGGTACCCAACTTGAACGGCACTTTACATTTACCCCATGCACACGAGACAGACAGTCAAGGGAACCAGAGTGACATCTGTAGAGAGTAAAAACTCTCTCCGTTAGTATAAAAAAATCAGGAAATAATAAAAAATAATAAAAAATAAAATGAAAAAGAAAAAATAAATAATAAAAAATTAGAAATTGAAAAATAAAAATAAAATGAAAAACTGAGGTAAAGAAATGTGAAAGGAAAAATAAAATGTGTGGCGTGTAATGTAAAAAATATTTAGTTATTAAAGGTTGATTCATTATAATTGGAATATAGAAAAGTAGAAAAAAATGATATATTAAAGAAAAAACCTTTTGAAAGAAAAAAATCTTTTCAATTACTTATATATATGAAACTAATGGTCAATATATAATATCCCTCTGAGTGGTATACTCTCCTCAAAACAATATAAGTCATAACCCAATATTGTACGGTGAGGTCCCGTCCAGCTTGTTACCTGTCATCCTAGGAAGAAAGGGGAAGGAAAAGGGGAAGAGAAAAAAAGAAAGAGAAACACATTAATTATTCTCAGTCACAATGATAATCTTATCCTAAAGCCGGGAGAGAAGACACAGATAATTATCAGAATTCAGGCATTATAGATTTGGGGTGTTACTGTAAAGTCAACATTCAGACCCTTAGGTCGCAAGGACTGCAGCTCAAAAATCCATTTGAGTTCTCTTCTTTTTAGGGCGCCCACTCTATCACCCCCCCGTCTTAGTGGTGGAATACAATCTAATAACATAAATTTTAAGTCTCTTTCTTGGTGGTGTGCTTCCACGAAATGTTTAGATACCGGAAGGTCCATACGTTTCTTTCTTATAGTAAACCGATGGTGATTAAATCTCGTCTTGGAGTGCTACTTTTCGCTATATCTTTTTTTCTATATGTATATATATATATATATTTTTTTTCTTTTAAATATATATATATATATATATATATATATATATATACATATATATAGAGAGAGAGAGATGGAAATACTTTTTTAAACATGTTTTCACCTTTTTTTTAACCTTCTTTTTTTCTTCTCTCCATGTTTTCCTTCTTTCCTCCTTTTTTCCTATGCTGCTGCTTCTTATTTTTCTTCTTTTTCAGACCCTATCATTGCACTATTGCTTATTCAATACCACCAGCAGATGGAGACACTATATTACAACATTAGTTGTGAGCAGCAGTTTGTACAAACAAATGCCTCATAGCTGATGTCCTATCCATTATTGCAATGGATGGTTGGCTGGCAACATTTGTTTTTATTATTCCAATACCACAGTACCAATGCATGGTCAATCAACAGCAATGACACCCCCATGTCAATTAACAAGATTCAGCACCCACTACCTGAAAGACAGCTACCTATCATGTCATGTTCAACCTGCACAGGTGTGCTGGTTGCTGAGCTTATTCAATTAAAGAGGACATTCAGCAGCAGCAGTCCTGTGCCTGGTCGCTCCAACAGGGGCCAGACACAAGCGGCACCACCTATTGTCTTTTGCCTGCAGTAGGGGCGTGCTGGACTAGCCAGCAAGCAGCTGCAGCAGTAAATAAACAGGTAATCTTTCTTTCCAACACTGAACCCTGGTGGTGCACTTAATATATGCTACCAGATAGGGGACATATCAGATATTAAACTGATATAAACAGACACCACATTTGATACCAGCCAAAAGGAAGAATGAGAAGTGATAACTGTGAAAGGGGAGGAACCAACGCTGTCCCCTTCACATGCACCATCAATACTTGTAGGAAGAGAGGCTGGCTGGCAGCCTCCCATACACACTCTGGCTGGGTGGCAGTCACCCACCAGTACACACAGCAGACCCTAAACCCATATCATTATTGCTAAGCAGGAAGATGGGAGTCCATTTCACTCTGATGGACCATTTTTAAATGCAATCCATAACCTGGCTTTGGCAGGAACCCTTCTTACTCCTCCTACTTGCATTTGATACTGGGTTTAGGATCTGCATAGGAAACACACACACACACACACACACAAGCACACACTTACCTGTGTTGCCTGCTGACGCCTCCTTGGCTGTCCCCAAACGGTATAAAACCAACAGCCACGGGAAGCTGTAAGGATAGAGGACATACCTGCATCCTATTGGACTCACTTGTCTTGGTTAAATCCAGCTTATTTGAAAACTTATGGTGCTGCTGCTTCTGACAAGGCTGTTCTTTGGTGGGCCTAGGTGACATCACAATCTCCATGGTTACATACACAACAAAGGTCAGATGTTGTTTACACCTGGCCATGCCAGTGGTATTGAGTAGCATATCACAGTGCTAAGGGTCCTGGATGCAACAATCTTTCAATGGGGAATAGCCGCACTGAGTTTGTCAAGTGCACCCATGTTTGCAACTCCAACAATACACACATATGTATGTATGTATGTTGTATGTATGTATGTATGTATGTATGTATGTATGTGTATCTATCTATCTATCTCTTTCTCTCTCTCTATATGTATATATATATATATATATAATTTTTTTTCTTTTAAATATATATATATATATATATATATATATATATATATATATATACATATATATAGAGAGAGAGAGATGGAAATACTTTTTTAAACATGTTTTCACCTTTTTTTTACCTTCTTTTTTTCTTCTCTCCATGTTTTCCTTCTTTCCTCCTTTTTTCCTATGCTGTTGCTTCTTATTTTTCTTCTTTTTCAGACCCTATCATTGCACTATTGCTTATTCAATACCACCAGCAGATGGAGACACTATATTACAACATTAGTTGTGAGCAGCAGTTTGTACAAACAAATGCCTCATAGTTGATGTCCTATCCATTATTGCAATGGATGGCTGGCTGGCAACATTTGTTTTAATTATTCCAATACCACAGTACCAATGCATGGTCAATTAACAAGATTCAGCACCCACTACCTGAAAGACAGCTACCTATCATGTCATGTCCAACCTGCACAGGTGTGCTGGTTGCTGAGCTTATTCAATTAAAGAGGACATTCAGCAGCAGCAGTCCTGTGCCTGGTCGCTCCAACAGGGGCCAGACACAAGCGGCACCACCTATTGTCTTTTGCCTGCAGTAGGGGCCCACTGGACTAGCCAGCAAGCAGCTGCAGCAAATAAACAGGTAATCTTTCTTTCCAACACTGAACCCTGGTGGTGCACTTAATATAAGCTACCAGATAGGGGACATATCAGATATTAAACTGATATAACCAGACACCACATTTGATACCAGCCAAAAGGAAGAATGAGAAGTGATAACTGTGAAAGGGGAGGAACCAACGCTGTCCCCTTCACATGCACCATCACTACTTGTAGGAAGGGAGGCTGGCTGGCAGCCTCCCATACACACTCTGGCTGGGTGGCAGTCACCCACCAGTACACACAGCAGACCCTAAACCCATATCATTATTGCTAAGCAGGAAGATGGGAGTCCATTTCACTCTGATGGACCATTTTTAAATGCAATCCATAACCTGGCTTTGGCAGGAACCCTTCTTACTCCTCCTACTTGCATTTGATACTGGGTTTAGGATCTGCATAGGAAACACACACACACACACACAATTACCTGTGTTGCCTGCTGACGCCTCCTTGGCTGTCCCCAAACGGTATAAAACCAACAGCCACGGGAAGCTGTAAGGATAGAGGACATACCTGCATCCTATTGGACTCACTTGTCTTGGTTAAATCCAGCTTATTTGAAAACCTATGGATCTGCTGCTTCTGCTCATGGCAGTGCTGCTTCTGACAAGGCTGTTCTTTGGTGGGCCTAGGTGACATCACAATCTCCATGGTTACATACACAACAAAGGTCAGATGTTGTTTACACCTGGCCATGCCAGCGGTATTGAGTAGCATATCACAGTGCTAAGGGTCCTGGATGCAACAATCTTTCAATGGGGAATAGCCGCACTGAGTTTGTCAAGTGCACCCATGTTTGCAACTCCAACAATACACACATATGTATGTATGTATGTATGTATGTATGTATCTATGTATCTATGTATCTATCTATCTATCTATCTATCTCTCTTTCTATATGTATATATATATATATATATATATATTTTTTTTTTTTCTTTTAAATATATATATATATATATATATATATATATATATATATATACACATATATAGAGAGAGAGAGATGGAAATACTTTTTTAAACATGTTTTCACCTTTTTTTTAACCTTCTTTTTTTCTTCTCTCCATGTTTTCCTTCTTTCCTCCTTTTTTCCTATGCTGCTGCTTCTTATTTTTCTTCTTTTTCAGACCCTATCATTGCACTATTGCTTATTCAATACCACCAGCAGATGGAGACACTATATTACAACATTAGTTGTGAGCAGCAGTTTGTACAAACAAATGCCTCATAGCTGATGTCCTATCCATTATTGCAATGGATGGTTGGCTGGCAACATTTGTTTTTATTATTCCAATACCACAGTACCAATGCATGGTCAATCAACAGCAATGACACCCCCATGTCAATTAACAAGATTCAGCACCCACTACCTGAAAGACAGCTACCTATCATGTCATGTTCAACCTGCACAGGTGTGCTGGTTGCTGAGCTTATTCAATTAAAGAGGACATTCAGCAGCAGCAGTCCTGTGTCTGGTCGCTCTAACAGGGGCCAGACACAAGCGGCACCACCTACTGTCTTTTGCCTGCAGTAGGGGCCCACTGGACTAGCCAGCAAGCAGCTGCAGCAGTAAATAAATAGGTAATCTTTCTTTCCAACACTGAACCCTGGTGGTGCACTTAATATATGCTACCAGATAGGGGACATATCAGATATTAAACTGATATAAACAGACACCACATTTGATACCAGCCAAAAGGAAGAATGAGAAGTGATAACTGTGAAAGGGGAGGAACCAACGCTGTCCCCTTCACATGCACCATCACTACTTGTAGGAAGGGAGGCTGGCTGGCAGCCTCCCATACACACTCTGGCTGGGTGGCAGTCACCCACCAGTACACACAGCAGGCCCTAAACCCATATCATTATTGCTAAGCAGGAAGATGGGAGTCCATTTCACTCTGATGGACCATTTTTAAATGCAATCCATAACCTGGCTTTGGCAGGAACCCTTCTTACTCCTCCTTCTTGCATTTGATACTGGGTTTATGATCTGCATAGGAAACACACACACACACACACACACACACAAGCACACACTTACCTGTGTTGCCTGCTGACGCCTCCTTGGCTGTCCCCAAACGGTATAAAACCAACAGCCACGGGAAGCTGTAAGGATAGAGGACATACCTGCATCCTATTGGACTCACTTGTCTTGGTTAAATCCAGCTTATTTGAAAACTTATGGTGCTGCTGCTTCTGATCATGGCAGTGCTGCTTCTGACAAGGCTGTTCTTTGGTGGGCCTAGGTGACATCACAATCTCCATGGTTACATACACAACAAAGGTCAGATGTTGTTTACACCTGGCCATGCCAGTGGTATTGAGTAGCATATCACAGTGCTAAGGGTCCTGGATGCAACAATCTTTCAATGGGGAATAGCCGCACTGAGTTTGTCAAGTGCACCCATGTTTGCAACTCCAACAATACACACATATGTATGTATGTATGTATGTATGTATCTATCTATCTATCTATCTATCTATCTATCTCTTTCTCTCTTTCTATATGTATATATATATATTTATATATATATATAATTTTTTTTTCTTTTAAATATATATATATATATATATATATATATATATATATATATATATACATATATAGAGAGAGAGAGATGGAAATACTTTTTTAAACATGTTTTCACCTTTTTTTTACCTTCTTTTTTTCTTCTCTCCATGTTTTCCTTCTTTCCTCCTTTTTTCCTATGCTGCTGCTTCTTATTTTTCTTCTTTTTCAGACCCTATCATTGCACTATTGCTTATTCAATACCACCAGCAGATGGAGACACTATATTACAACATTAGTTGTGAGCAGCAATTTGTACAAACAAATGCCTCATAGCTGATGTCCTATCCATTATTGCAATGGATGGCTGGCTGGCAACATTTGTTTTAATTATTCCAATACCACAGTACCAATGCATGGTCAATTAACAAGATTCAGCACCCACTACCTGAAAGACAGCTACCTATCATGTCATGTCCAACCTGCACAGGTGTGCTGGTTGCTGAGCTTATTCAATTAAAGAGGACATTCAGCAGCAGCAGTCCTGTGCCTGGTCGCTCCAACAGGGGCCAGACACAAGCGGCACCACCTATTGTCTTTTGCCTGCAGTAGGGGCCCACTGGACTAGCCAGCAAGCAGCTGCAGCAAACAAACAGGTAATCTTTCTTTCCAACACTGAACCCTGGTGGTGCACTTAATATATGCTACCAGATAGGGGACATATCAGATATTAAACTGATATAAACAGAAACCACATTTGATACCAGCCAAAAGGAAGAATGAGAAGTGATAACTGTGAAAGGGAAGGAACCAACGCAGTCCCCTTCACATGCACCATCACTACTTGTAGGAAGGGAGGCTGGCTGGCAGCCTCCCATACACACTCTGGCTGGGTGGCAGTCACCCACCAGTACACACAGCAGGCCCTAAACCCATATCATTATTGCTAAGCAGGAAGATGGGAGTCCATTTCACTCTGATGGACCATTTTTAAATGCAATCCTTAACCTGGCTTTGGCAGGAACCCTTCTTACTCCTCCTACTTGCATTTGATACTGGGTTTAGCCTCCCTTCCTACAAGTAGTGATGGTGCATGTGAACGGGACAGCGTTGGTTCCTCCCCTTTCACAGTTATCACTTCTCATTCTTCCTTTTGGCTGGTATCAAATGTGGTGTCTGTTTATATCAGTTTAATATCTGATATGTCCCCTATCTGGTAGCATATATTAAGTGCACCACCAGGGTTCAGTGTTGGAAAGAAAGATTACCTGTTTATTTGCTGCAGCTGCTTGCTGGCTAGTCCAGTGGGCCCCTACTGCAGGCAAAAGACAATAGGTGGTGCCGCTTGTGTCTGGCCCCTGTTGGAGCGACCAGGCACAGGACTGCTGCTGCTGAATGTCCTCTTTAATTGAATAAGCTCAGCAACCAGCACACCTGTGCAGGTTGGACATGACATGATAGGTAGCTGTCTTTCAGGTAGTGGGTGCTGAATCTTGTTAATTGACCATGCATTGGTACTGTGGTATTGGAATAATTAAAACAAATGTTGCCAGCCAGCCATCCATTGCAATAATGGATAGGACATCAACTATGAGGCATTTGTTTGTACAAACTGCTGCTCACAACTAATGTTGTAATATAGTGTCTCCATCTGCCCTTGGTATTGAATAAGCAATAGTGCAATGATAGGGTCTGAAAAAGAAGAAAAATAAGAAGCAACAGCATAGGAAAAAAGGAGGAAAGAAGGAAAACATGGAGAGAAGAAAAAAAGAAGGTAAAAAAAAGGTGAAAACATGTTTAAAAAAGTATTTCCATCTCTCTCTCTATATATATATGTATATATATATATATATATATATATATATATATATATATATTTAAAAGAAAAAAAATTATATATATACATATGTGTGTATTGTTGGAGTTGCAAACATGGGTGCACTTGACAAACTCAGTGCGGCTATTCCCCATTGAAAGATTGTTGCATCCAGGACCCTTAGCACTGTGATATGCTACTCAATACCACTGGCATGGCCAGGTGTAAACAACATCTGACCTTTGTTGTGTATGTAACCATGGAGATTGTGATGTCACCTAGGCCCACCAAAGAACAGCCTTGTCAGAAGCAGCAGCACCATAAGTTTTCAAATAAGCTGGATTTAACCAAGACAAGTGAGTCCAATAGGATGCAGGTATGTCCTCTATCCTTACAGCTTCCCGTGGCTGTTGGTTTTATACCGTTTGGGGACAGCCAAGGAGGCGTCAGCAGGCAACACAGGTAAGTGTGTGCTTGTGTGTGTGTGTGTGTGTGTGTGTGTGTTTCCTATGCAGATCCTGTGCCTGGTCGCTCCAACAGGGTCCAGACACAAGCAGCACCACCTATTGTCTTTTGCCTGCAGTAGGGGCCCACTGGACTAGCCAGCAAGCAGCTGCAGCAGCAGCAAATAAACAGGTAATTTTTCTTTCCAACACTGAAACCTGGTGGTGCACTTAATATATGCTACCAGATAGGGGACATATCAGATATTAAACTGATATAAACAGAAACCACATTTGATACCAGCCAAAAGGAAGAATGAGAAGTGATAACTGTGAAACGGAAGGAACCAACGCAGTCCCCTTCACATGCACCATCACTACTTGTAGGAAGGGAGGCTGGCTGGCAGCCTCCCATACACACTCTGGCTGGGTGGCAGTCACCCACCAGTACACACAGCAGACCCTAAACCCATATCATTATTGCTAAGCAGGAAGATGGGAGTCCATTTCACTCTGATGAACCTTTTTTAAATGCAATCCATAACCTGGCTTTGGCAGGAACCCTTCTTACTCCTCCTACTTGCATTTGATACTGGGTTTAGGATCTGCATAGGAAACACACACACACACACACACACACAAGCACACACTTACCTGTGTTGCCTGCTGACGCCTCCTTGGCTGTCCCCAAACGGTATAAAACCAACAGCCACGGGAAGCTGTAAGGATAGAGGACATACCTGCATCCTATTGGACTCACTTGTCTTGGTTAAATCCAGCTTATTTGAAAACCTATGGATCTGCTGCTTCTGCTCATGGCAGTGCTGCTTCTGACAAGGCTGTTCTTTGGTGGGCCTAGGTGACATCACAATCTCCATGGTTACATACACAACAAAGGTCAGATGTTGTTTACACCTGGCCATGCCAGTGGTATTGAGTAGCATATCACACTGCTAAGGGTCCTGGATGCAACAATCTTTCAATGGGGAATAGCCGCACTGAGTTTGTCAAGTGCACCCATGTTTGCAACTCCAACAATACACACATATGTATGTATGTATGTATGTATGTATGTATGTAATGTATGTAATGTATGTAATGTATGTAATGTATGTATGTATGTATGTATCTATCTATCTATCTATCTATCTATCTCTTTCTCTCTTTCTATATGTATATATATATATATATATATATATATATATAATTTTTTTTTCTTTTAAATATATATATATATATATATATATATATACATATATAGAGAGAGAGAGAGATGGAAATACTTTTTTAAACATGTTTTCACCTTTTTTTTAACCTTCTTTTTTTCTTCTCTCCATGTTTTCCTTCTTTCCTCCTTTTTTCCTATGCTGCTGCTTCTTATTTTTCTTCTTTTTCAGACCCTTATTCAATACCACCAGCAGATGGAGACACTATATTACAACATTAGTTGTGAGCAGCAGTTTGTACAAACAAATGCCTCATAGCTGATGTCCTATCCATTATTGCAATGGATGGTTGGCTGGCAACATTTGTTTTTATTATTCCAATACCACAGTACCAATGCATGGTCAATCAACAGCAATGACACCCCCATGTCAATTAACAAGATTCAGCACCCACTACCTGAAAGACAGCTACCTATCATGTCATGTCCAACCTGCACAGGTGTGCTGGTTGCTGAGCTTATTCAATTAAAGAGGACATTCAGCAGCAGCAGTCCTGTGCCTGGTCGCTGCAACAGGGGCCAGACACAAGCGGCACCACCTATTGTCTTTTGCCTGCAGTAGGGGCCCACTGGACTAGCCAGCAAGCAGCTGCAGCAGTAAATAAACAGGTAATCTTTCTTTCCAACACTGAACCCTGGTGGTGCACTTAATATATGCTACTAGATAGGGGACATATCAGATAGTAAACTGATATAAACAGACACCACATTTGATACCAGCCAAAAGGAAGAATGAGAAGGGATAACTGTGAAAGGGGAGGAACCAACGCTGTCCCCTTCACATGCACCATCACTACTTGTAGGAAGGTAGGCTGGCTGGCAGCCTCCCATACACACTCTGGCTGGGTGGCAGTCACCCACCAGTACACACAGCAGGCCCTAAACCCATATCATTATTGCTAAGCAGGAAGATGGGAGTCCATTTCACTCTGATGAACCATTTTTAAATGCAATCCATAACCTGGCTTTGGCAGGAACCCTTCTTACTCCTCCTACTTGCATTTGATACTGGGTTTAGGATCTGCATAGGAAACACACACACACACACACACACACACACACACAAGCACACACTTACCTGTGTTGCCTGCTGACGCCTCCTTGGCTGTCCCCAAACGGTATAAAACCAACAGCCACGGGAAGCTGTAAGGATAGAGGACATACCTGCATCCTATTGGACTCACTTGTCTTGGTTAAATCCAGCTTATTTGAAAACTTATGGTGCTGCTGCTTCTGATCATGGCAGTGCTGCTTCTGACAAGGCTGTTCTTTGGTGGGCCTAGGTGACATCACAATCTCCATGGTTACATACACAACAAAGGTCAGATGTTGTTTACACCTGGCCATGCCAGTGGTATTGAGTAGCATATCACAGTGCTAAGGGTCCTGGATGCAACAATCTTTCAATGGGGAATAGCCGCACTGAGTTTGTCAAGTGCACCCATGTTTGCAACTCCAACAATACACACATATGTATGTATGTATGTTGTATGTATGTATGTATGTCTGTATGTATGTGTATCTATCTATCTATCTATCTCTTTCTCTCTCTCTATATGTATATATATATATATATATAATTTTTTTTTCTATTAAATATATATATATATATATATATATATATACATATATAGAGAGAGAGAGATGGAAATACTTTTTTAAACATGTTTTCACCTTTTTTTTACCTTCTTTTTTTCTTCTCTCCATGTTTTCCTTCTTTCCTCCTTTTTTCCTATGCTGCTGCTTCTTATTTTTCTTCTTTTTCAGACCCTATCATTGCACTATTGCTTATTCAATACCACCAGCAGATGGAGACACTATATTACAACATTAGTTGTGAGCAGCAGTTTGTACAAACAAATGCCTCATAGCTGATGTCCTATCCATTATTGCAATGGATGGCTGGCTGGCAACATTTGTTTTAATTATTCCAATACCACAGTACCAATGCATGGTCAATTAACAAGATTCAGCACCCACTACCTGAAAGACAGCTACCTATCATGTCATGTCCAACCTGCACAGGTGTGCTGGTTGCTGAGCTTATTCAATTAAAGAGGACATTCAGCAGCAGCAGTCCTGTGCCTGGTCGCTCCAACAGGGGCCAGACACAAGCGGCACCACTTATTGTCTTTTGCCTGCAGTAGGGGCCCACTGGACTAGCCAGCAAGCAGCTGCAGCAAATAAACAGGTAATCTTTCTTTCCAACACTGAACCCTGGTGGTGCACTTAATATATGCTACCAGATAGGGGACATATCAGATATTAAACTGATATAAACAGACACCACATTTGATACCAGCCAAAAGGAAGAATGAGAAGTGATAACTGTGAAAGGGGAGGAACCAACGCTGTCCCCTTCACATGCACCATCACTACTTGTAGGAAGGGAGGCTGGCTGGCAGCCTCCCATACACACTCTGGCTGGGTGGCAGTCACCCACCAGTACACACAGCAGACCCTAAACCCATATCATTATTGCTAAGCAGGAAGATGGGAGTCCATTTCACTCTGATGGACCATTTTTAAATGCAATCCATAACCTGGCTTTGGCAGGAACCCTTCTTACTGCTCCTACTTGTATTTGATACTGGGTTTAGGATCTGCATAGGAAACACACACACACACACACTTACCTGTGTTGCCTGCTGACGCCTCCTTGGCTGTCCCCAAACGGTATAAAACCAACAGCCACGGGAAGCTGTAAGGATAGAGGACATACCTGCATCCTATTGGACTCACTTGTCTTGGTTAAATCCAGCTTATTTGAAAACCTATGGATCTGCTGCTTCTGCTCATGGCAGTGCTGCTTCTGACAAGGCTGTTCTTTGGTGGGCCTAGGTGACATCACAATCTCCATGGTTACATACACAACAAAGGTCAGATGTTGTTTACACCTGGCCATGCCAGTGGTATTGAGTAGCATATCACACTGCTAAGGGTCCTGGATGCAACAATCTTTCAATGGGGAATAGCCGCACTGAGTTTGTCAAGTGCACCCATGTTTGCAACTCCAACAATACACACATATGTATGTATGTATGTATGTATGTATGTATCTATGTATCTATGTATCTATCTATCTATCTATCTCTTTCTCTCTTTCTATATGTATATATATATATATATATATATATATATATATAATTTTTTTTCTTTTAAATATATATATATATATATATATATACATATATATAGAGAGAGAGATGGAAATACTTTTTTAAACATGTTTTCACCTTTTTTTTTAACCTTCTTTTTTTCTTCTCTCCATGTTTTCCTTCTTTCCTCCTTTTTTCCTATGCTGCTGCTTCTTATTTTTCTTCTTTTTCAGACCCTATCATTGCACTATTGCTTATTCAATACCACCAGCAGATGGAGACACTATATTACAACATTAGTTGTGAGCAGCAGTTTGTACAAACAAATGCCTCATAGCTGATGTCCTATCCATTATTGCAATGGATGGCTGGCTGGCAACATTTGTTTTAATTATTCCAATACCACAGTACCAATGCATGGTCAATTAACAAGATTCAGCACCCACTACCTGAAAGACAGCTACCTATCATGTCATGTCCAACCTGCACAGGTGTGCTGGTTGCTGAGCTTATTCAATTAAAGAGGACATTCAGCAGCAGCAGTCCTGTGCCTGGTCGCTCCAACAGGGGCCAGACACAAGCGGCACCACCTATTGTCTTTTGCCTGCAGTAGGGGCCCACTGGACTAGCCAGCAAGCAGCTGCAGCAGTAAATAAACAGGTAATCTTTCTTTCCAACACTGAACCCTGGTGGTGCACTTAATATATGCTACCAGATAGGGGACATATCAGATATTAAACTGATATAAACAGACACCACATTTGATACCAGCCAAAAGGAAGAATGAGAAGTGATAACTGTGAAAGGGGAGGAACCAACGCTGTCCCCTTCACATGCACCATCACTACTTGTAGGAAGGTAGGCTGGCTGGCAGCCTCCCATACACACTCTGGCTGGGTGGCAGTCACCCACCAGTACACACAGCAGGCCCTAAACCCATATCATTATTGCTAAGCAGGAAGATGGGAGTCCATTTCACTCTGATGGACCATTTTTAAATGCAATCCATAACCTGGCTTTGGCAGGAACCCTTCTTACTCCTCCTACTTGCATTTGATACTGGGTTTAGGATCTGCATAGGAAACACACACACACACACACACACACACACACAAGCACACACTTACCTGTGTTGCCTGCTGACGCCTCCTTGGCTGTCCCCAAACGGTATAAAACCAACAGCCACGGGAAGCTGTAAGGATAGAGGACATACCTGCATCCTATTGGACTCACTTGTCTTGGTTAAATCCAGCTTATTTGAAAACCTATGGATCTGCTGCTTCTGCTCATGGCAGTGCTGCTTCTGACAAGGCTGTTCTTTGGTGGGCCTAGGTGACATCACAATCTCCATGGTTACATACACAACAAAGGTCAGATGTTGTTTACACCTGGCCATGCCAGTGGTATTGAGTAGCATATCACAGTGCTAAGAGTCCTGGATGCAACAATCTTTCAATGGGGAATAGCCGCACTGAGTTTGTCAAGTGCACCCATGTTTGCAACTCCAACAATACACACATATGTATGTATGTATGTATGTATGTATGTATGTATGTATCTATCTATCTCTTTCTCTCTTTCTATATGTGTATATATATATATATATAGAGAGAGAGAGAGAGAGAGAGAGAGAGAGAGAGAGAGAGAGAGAGAGAGAGAGAGAGAGAGATGGAAATACTTTTTTAAACATGTTTTCACCTTTTTTTTTAACCTTCTTTTTTTCTTCTCTCCATGTTTTCCTTCTTTCCTCCTTTTTTCCTATGCTGCTGCTTCTTATTTTTCTTCTTTTTCAGACCCTATCATTGCACTATTGCTTATTCAATACCACCAGCAGATGGAGACACTATATTACAACATTAGTTGTGAGCAGCAGTTTGTACAAACAAATGCCTCATAGCTGATGTCCTATCCATTATTGCAATGGATGGTTGGCTGGCAACATTTGTTTTTATTATTCCAATACCACAGTACCAATGCATGGTCAATCAACAGCAATGACACCCCCATGTCAATTAACAAGATTCAGCACCCACTACCTGAAAGACAGCTACCTATCATGTCATGTTCAACCTGCACAGGTGTGCTGGTTGCTGAGCTTATTCAATTAAAGAGGACATTCAGCAGCAGCAGTCCTGTGCCTGGTCGCTCCAACAGGGTCCAGACACAAGCAGCACCACCTATTGTCTTTTGCCTGCAGTAGGGGCCCACTGGACTAGCCAGCAAGCAGCTGCAAATAAACAGGTAATTTTTCTTTCCAACACTGAAACCTGGTGGTGCACTTAATATATGCTACCAGATAGGGGACATATCAGATATTAAACTGATATAAACAGACACCACATTTGATACCAGCCAAAAGGAAGAATGAGAAGTGATAACTGTGAAAGGGAAGGAACCAACGCTGTCCCCTTCACATGCACCATCACTACTTGTAGGAAGGGAGGCTGGCTGGCAGCCTCCCATACACACTCTGGCTGGGTGGCAGTCACCCACCAGTACACACAGCAGGCCCTAAACCCATATCATTATTGCTAAGCAGGAAGATGGGAGTCCATTTCACTCTGATGGACCATTTTTAAATGCAATCCATAACCTGGCTTTGGCAGGAACCCTTCTTACTCCTCCTACTTGCATTTGATACTGGGTTTAGGATCTGCATAGGAAACACACACACACACACACACACACACAAGCACACACTTACCTGTGTTGCCTGCTGACGCCTCCTTGGCTGTCCCCAAACGGTATAAAACCAACAGCCACGGGAAGCTGTAAGGATAGAGGACATACCTGCATCCTATTGGACTCACTTGTCTTGGTTAAATCCAGCTTATTTGAAAACTTATGGTGCTGCTGCTTCTGACAAGGCTGTTCTTTGGTGGGCCTAGGTGACATCACAATCTCCATGGTTACATACACAACAAAGGTCAGATGTTGTTTACACCTGGCCATGCCAGTGGTATTGAGTAGCATATCACAGTGCTAAGGGTCCTGGATGCAACAATCTTTCAATGGGGAATAGCCGCACTGAGTTTGTCAAGTGCACCCATGTTTGCAACTCCAACAATACACACATATGTATGTATGTATGTTGTATGTATGTATGTATGTATGTATGTATGTATGTATGTGTATCTATCTATCTATCTCTTTCTCTCTCTCTATATGTATATATATATATATATATATATATATATATAATTTTTT
The DNA here is from genome assembly GCF_029499605.1 of Hyla sarda. Lineage (NCBI taxonomy): Eukaryota > Metazoa > Chordata > Amphibia > Anura > Hylidae > Hyla > Hyla sarda. The sequence continues at coordinate 67,316 of NW_026610500.1, forward strand.
TTCTTTTAAATATATATATATATATATATATATATATATACATATATATATAGAGAGAGAGATGGAAATACTTTTTTAAACATGTTTTCACCTTTTTTTTACCTTCTTTTTTTCTTCTCTCCATGTTTTCCTTCTTTCCTCCTTTTTTCCTATGCTGTTGCTTCTTATTTTTCTTCTTTTTCAGACCCTATCATTGCACTATTGCTTATTCAATACCACCAGCAGATGGAGACACTATATTACAACATTAGTTGTGAGCAGCAGTTTGTACAAACAAATGCCTCATAGTTGATGTCCTATCCATTATTGCAATGGATGGCTGGCTGGCAACATTTGTTTTAATTATTCCAATACCACAGTACCAATGCATGGTCAATTAACAAGATTCAGCACCCACTACCTGAAAGACAGCTACCTATCATGTCATGTCCAACCTGCACAGGTGTGCTGGTTGCTGAGCTTATTCAATTAAAGAGGACATTCAGCAGCAGCAGTCCTGTGCCTGGTCGCTCCAACAGGGGCCAGACACAAGCGGCACCACCTATTGTCTTTTGCCTGCAGTAGGGGCCCACTGGACTAGCCAGCAAGCAGCTGCAGCAAATAAACAGGTAATCTTTCTTTCCAACACTGAACCCTGGTGGTGCACTTAATATAAGCTACCAGATAGGGGACATATCAGATATTAAACTGATATAACCAGACACCACATTTGATACCAGCCAAAAGGAAGAATGAGAAGTGATAACTGTGAAAGGGGAGGAACCAACGCTGTCCCCTTCACATGCACCATCACTACTTGTAGGAAGGGAGGCTGGCTGGCAGCCTCCCATACACACTCTGGCTGGGTGGCAGTCACCCACCAGTACACACAGCAGACCCTAAACCCATATCATTATTGCTAAGCAGGAAGATGGGAGTCCATTTCACTCTGATGGACCATTTTTAAATGCAATCCATAACCTGGCTTTGGCAGGAACCCTTCTTACTCCTCCTACTTGCATTTGATACTGGGTTTAGGATCTGCATAGGAAACACACACACACACACACACAATTACCTGTGTTGCCTGCTGACGCCTCCTTGGCTGTCCCCAAACGGTATAAAACCAACAGCCACGGGAAGCTGTAAGGATAGAGGACATACCTGCATCCTATTGGACTCACTTGTCTTGGTTAAATCCAGCTTATTTGAAAACCTATGGATCTGCTGCTTCTGCTCATGGCAGTGCTGCTTCTGACAAGGCTGTTCTTTGGTGGGCCTAGGTGACATCACAATCTCCATGGTTACATACACAACAAAGGTCAGATGTTGTTTACACCTGGCCATGCCAGCGGTATTGAGTAGCATATCACAGTGCTAAGGGTCCTGGATGCAACAATCTTTCAATGGGGAATAGCCGCACTGAGTTTGTCAAGTGCACCCATGTTTGCAACTCCAACAATACACACATATGTATGTATGTATGTATGTATGTATGTATGTATGTATGTATGTATCTATGTATCTATCTATCTATCTATCTATCTCTCTTTCTATATGTATATATATATATATATATATATATATTTTTTTTTTCTTTTTCTTTTAAATATATATATATATATATATATATATATATACATATATAGAGAGAGAGAGATGGAAATACTTTTTTAAACATGTTTTCACCTTTTTTTTAACCTTCTTTTTTTCTTCTCTCCATGTTTTCCTTCTTTCCTCCTTTTTTCCTATGCTGCTGCTTCTTATTTTTCTTCTTTTTCAGACCCTATCATTGCACTATTGCTTATTCAATACCACCAGCAGATGGAGACACTATATTACAACATTAGTTGTGAGCAGCAGTTTGTACAAACAAATGCCTCATAGCTGATGTCCTATCCATTATTGCAATGGATGGTTGGCTGGCAACATTTGTTTTTATTATTCCAATACCACAGTACCAATGCATGGTCAATCAACAGCAATGACACCCCCATGTCAATTAACAAGATTCAGCACCCACTACCTGAAAGACAGCTACCTATCATGTCATGTTCAACCTGCACAGGTGTGCTGGTTGCTGAGCTTATTCAATTAAAGAGGACATTCAGCAGCAGCAGTCCTGTGTCTGGTCGCTCCAACAGGGGCCAGACACAAGCGGCACCACCTACTGTCTTTTGCCTGCAGTAGGGGCCCACTGGACTAGCCAGCAAGCAGCTGCAGCAGTAAATAAACAGGTAATCTTTCTTTCCAACACTGATCCCTGGTGGTGCACTTAATATATGCTACCAGATAGGGGACATATCAGATATTAAACTGATATAAACAGACACCACATTTGATACCAGCCAAAAGGAAGAATGAGAAGTGATAACTGTGAAAGGGGAGGAACCAACGCTGTCCCCTTCACATGCACCATCACTACTTGTAGGAAGGGAGGCTGGCTGGCAGCCTCCCATACACACTCTGGCTGGGTGGCAGTCACCCACCAGTACACACAGCAGGCCCTAAACCCATATCATTATTGCTAAGCAGGAAGATGGGAGTCCATTTCACTCTGATGGACCATTTTTAAATGCAATCCATAACCTGGCTTTGGCAGGAACCCTTCTTACTCCTCCTACTTGCATTTGATACTGGGTTTAGGATCTGCATAGGAAACACACACACACACACACACAAGCACACACTTACCTGTGTTGCCTGCTGACGCCTCCTTGGCTGTCCCCAAACGGTATAAAACCAACAGCCACGGGAAGCTGTAAGGATAGAGGACATACCTGCATCCTATTGGACTCACTTGTCTTGGTTAAATCCAGCTTATTTGAAAACTTATGGTGCTGCTGCTTCTGATCATGGCAGTGCTGCTTCTGACAAGGCTGTTCTTTGGTGGGCCTAGGTGACATCACAATCTCCATGGTTACATACACAACAAAGGTCAGATGTTGTTTACACCTGGCCATGCCAGTGGTATTGAGTAGCATATCACAGTGCTAAGGGTCCTGGATGCAACAATCTTTCAATGGGGAATAGCCGCACTGAGTTTGTCAAGTGCACCCATGTTTGCAACTCCAACAATACACACATATGTATGCATGTATGTATGTATGTATATATATCTATCTATCTATCTATCTATCTATCTATATCTATCTATATCTATCTATATCTATCTATATCTATCTATATCTATCTATATCTATCTATCTATCTATCTCTTTCTCTCTCTCTATATGTATATATATATATATATAATTTTTTTTTCTTTTAAATATATATATATATATATATATATATATATATATACATATATAGAGAGAGAGAGAGATGGAAATACTTTTTTAAACATGTTTTCACCTTTTTTTTACCTTCTTTTTTTCTTCTCTCCATGTTTTCCTTCTTTCCTCCTTTTTTCCTATGCTGCTGCTTCTTATTTTTCTTCTTTTTCAGACCCTATCATTGCACTATTGCTTATTCAATACCACCAGCAGATGGAGACACTATATTACAACATTAGTTGTGAGCAGCAGTTTGTACAAACAAATGCCTCATAGCTGATGTCCTATCCATTATTGCAATGGATGGCTGGCTGGCAACATTTGTTTTAATTATTCCAATACCACAGTACCAATGCATGGTCAATTAACAAGATTCAGCACCCACTACCTGAAAGACAGCTACCTATCATGTCATGTCCAACCTGCACAGGTGTGCTGGTTGCTGAGCTTATTCAATTAAAGAGGACATTCAGCAGCAGCAGTCCTGTGCCTGGTCGCTCCAACAGGGGCCAGACACAAGCGGCACCACCTATTGTCTTTTGCCTGCAGTAGGGGCCCACTGGACTAGCCAGCAAGCAGCTGCAGCAGTAAATAAACAGGTAATCTTTCTTTCCAACACTGAACCCTGGTGGTGCACTTAATATATGCTACCAGATAGGGGACATATCAGATATTAAACTGATATAAACAGACACCACATTTGATACCAGCCAAAAGGAAGAATGAGAAGTGATAACTGTGAAAGGGGAGGAACCAACGCTGTCCCCTTGACATGCACCATCACTACTTGTAGGAAGGTAGGCTGGCTGGCAGCCTCCCATACACACTCTGGCTGGGTGGCAGTCACCCACCAGTACACACAGCAGACCCTAAACCCATATCATTATTGCTAAGCAGGAAGATGGGAGTCCATTTCACTCTGATGGACCATTTTTAAATGCAATCCATAACCTGGCTTTGGCAGGAACCCTTCTTACTCCTCCTACTTGCATTTGATACTGGGTTTAGGATCTGCATAGGAAACACACACACACACACACACACATACAAGCACACACTTACCTGTGTTGCCTGCTGACGCCTCCTTGGCTGTCCCCAAACGGTATAAAACCAACAGCCACGGGAAGCTGTAAGGATAGAGGACATACCTGCATCCTATTGGACTCACTTGTCTTGGTTAAATCCAGCTTATTTGAAAACCTATGGATCTGCTGCTTCTGCTCATGGCAGTGCTGCTTCTGACAAGGCTGTTCTTTGGTGGGCCTAGGTGACATCACAATCTCCATGGTTACATACACAACAAAGGTCAGATGTTGTTTACACCTGGCCATGCCAGTGGTATTGAGTAGCATATCACAGTGCTAAGAGTCCTGGATGCAACAATCTTTCAATGGGGAATAGCCGCACTGAGTTTGTCAAGTGCACCCATGTTTGCAACTCCAACAATACACACATATGTATGTATGTATGTATGTATGTATGTATGTATGTATCTATCTATCTCTTTCTCTCTTTCTATATGTGTATATATATATATATATATAGAGAGAGAGAGAGAGAGAGAGAGAGAGAGAGAGAGAGAGAGAGAGAGAGAGAGAGAGAGAGAGAGATGGAAATACTTTTTTAAACATGTTTTCACCTTTTTTTTTAACCTTCTTTTTTTCTTCTCTCCATGTTTTCCTTCTTTCCTCCTTTTTTCCTATGCTGCTGCTTCTTATTTTTCTTCTTTTTCAGACCCTATCATTGCACTATTGCTTATTCAATACCACCAGCAGATGGAGACACTATATTACAACATTAGTTGTGAGCAGCAGTTTGTACAAACAAATGCCTCATAGCTGATGTCCTATCCATTATTGCAATGGATGGTTGGCTGGCAACATTTGTTTTTATTATTCCAATACCACAGTACCAATGCATGGTCAATCAACAGCAATGACACCCCCATGTCAATTAACAAGATTCAGCACCCACTACCTGAAAGACAGCTACCTATCATGTCATGTTCAACCTGCACAGGTGTGCTGGTTGCTGAGCTTATTCAATTAAAGAGGACATTCAGCAGCAGCAGTCCTGTGCCTGGTCGCTCCAACAGGGTCCAGACACAAGCAGCACCACCTATTGTCTTTTGCCTGCAGTAGGGGCCCACTGGACTAGCCAGCAAGCAGCTGCAAATAAACAGGTAATTTTTCTTTCCAACACTGAAACCTGGTGGTGCACTTAATATATGCTACCAGATAGGGGACATATCAGATATTAAACTGATATAAACAGACACCACATTTGATACCAGCCAAAAGGAAGAATGAGAAGTGATAACTGTGAAAGGGAAGGAACCAACGCTGTCCCCTTCACATGCACCATCACTACTTGTAGGAAGGGAGGCTGGCTGGCAGCCTCCCATACACACTCTGGCTGGGTGGCAGTCACCCACCAGTACACACAGCAGGCCCTAAACCCATATCATTATTGCTAAGCAGGAAGATGGGAGTCCATTTCACTCTGATGGACCATTTTTAAATGCAATCCATAACCTGGCTTTGGCAGGAACCCTTCTTACTCCTCCTACTTGCATTTGATACTGGGTTTAGGATCTGCATAGGAAACACACACACACACACACACACACAAGCACACACTTACCTGTGTTGCCTGCTGACGCCTCCTTGGCTGTCCCCAAACGGTATAAAACCAACAGCCACGGGAAGCTGTAAGGATAGAGGACATACCTGCATCCTATTGGACTCACTTGTCTTGGTTAAATCCAGCTTATTTGAAAACTTATGGTGCTGCTGCTTCTGACAAGGCTGTTCTTTGGTGGGCCTAGGTGACATCACAATCTCCATGGTTACATACACAACAAAGGTCAGATGTTGTTTACACCTGGCCATGCCAGTGGTATTGAGTAGCATATCACAGTGCTAAGGGTCCTGGATGCAACAATCTTTCAATGGGGAATAGCCGCACTGAGTTTGTCAAGTGCACCCATGTTTGCAACTCCAACAATACACACATATGTATGTATGTATGTTGTATGTATGTATGTATGTATGTATGTATGTATGTATGTGTATCTATCTATCTCTTTCTCTCTCTCTATATGTATATATATATATATATATATATATATATATAATTTTTTTTCTTTTAAATATATATATATATATATATATATATATACATATATATATAGAGAGAGAGATGGAAATACTTTTTTAAACATGTTTTCACCTTTTTTTTACCTTCTTTTTTTCTTCTCTCCATGTTTTCCTTCTTTCCTCCTTTTTTCCTATGCTGTTGCTTCTTATTTTTCTTCTTTTTCAGACCCTATCATTGCACTATTGCTTATTCAATACCACCAGCAGATGGAGACACTATATTACAACATTAGTTGTGAGCAGCAGTTTGTACAAACAAATGCCTCATAGTTGATGTCCTATCCATTATTGCAATGGATGGCTGGCTGGCAACATTTGTTTTAATTATTCCAATACCACAGTACCAATGCATGGTCAATTAACAAGATTCAGCACCCACTACCTGAAAGACAGCTACCTATCATGTCATGTCCAACCTGCACAGGTGTGCTGGTTGCTGAGCTTATTCAATTAAAGAGGACATTCAGCAGCAGCAGTCCTGTGCCTGGTCGCTCCAACAGGGGCCAGACACAAGCGGCACCACCTATTGTCTTTTGCCTGCAGTAGGGGCCCACTGGACTAGCCAGCAAGCAGCTGCAGCAAATAAACAGGTAATCTTTCTTTCCAACACTGAACCCTGGTGGTGCACTTAATATAAGCTACCAGATAGGGGACATATCAGATATTAAACTGATATAACCAGACACCACATTTGATACCAGCCAAAAGGAAGAATGAGAAGTGATAACTGTGAAAGGGGAGGAACCAACGCTGTCCCCTTCACATGCACCATCACTACTTGTAGGAAGGGAGGCTGGCTGGCAGCCTCCCATACACACTCTGGCTGGGTGGCAGTCACCCACCAGTACACACAGCAGACCCTAAACCCATATCATTATTGCTAAGCAGGAAGATGGGAGTCCATTTCACTCTGATGGACCATTTTTAAATGCAATCCATAACCTGGCTTTGGCAGGAACCCTTCTTACTCCTCCTACTTGCATTTGATACTGGGTTTAGGATCTGCATAGGAAACACACACACACACACACACAATTACCTGTGTTGCCTGCTGACGCCTCCTTGGCTGTCCCCAAACGGTATAAAACCAACAGCCACGGGAAGCTGTAAGGATAGAGGACATACCTGCATCCTATTGGACTCACTTGTCTTGGTTAAATCCAGCTTATTTGAAAACCTATGGATCTGCTGCTTCTGCTCATGGCAGTGCTGCTTCTGACAAGGCTGTTCTTTGGTGGGCCTAGGTGACATCACAATCTCCATGGTTACA
>NW_026610500.1:80000-87500 GCF_029499605.1 Hyla sarda
GGATGCAACAATCTTTCAATGGGGAATAGCCGCACTGAGTTTGTCAAGTGCACCCATGTTTGCAACTCCAACAATACACACATATGTATGTATGTATGTTGTATGTATGTATGTATGTATGTATGTATGTATGTATGTATGTGTATCTATCTATCTATCTCTTTCTCTCTCTCTATATGTATATATATATATATATATATATAATTTTTTTTTCTTTTAAATATATATATATATATATATATATATATATATACATATATATATAGAGAGAGAGATGGAAATACTTTTTTAAACATGTTTTCACCTTTTTTTTACCTTCTTTTTTTCTTCTCTCCATGTTTTCCTTCTTTCCTCCTTTTTTCCTATGCTGTTGCTTCTTATTTTTCTTCTTTTTCAGACCCTATCATTGCACTATTGCTTATTCAATACCACCAGCAGATGGAGACACTATATTACAACATTAGTTGTGAGCAGCAGTTTGTACAAACAAATGCCTCATAGTTGATGTCCTATCCATTATTGCAATGGATGGCTGGCTGGCAACATTTGTTTTAATTATTCCAATACCACAGTACCAATGCATGGTCAATTAACAAGATTCAGCACCCACTACCTGAAAGACAGCTACCTATCATGTCATGTCCAACCTGCACAGGTGTGCTGGTTGCTGAGCTTATTCAATTAAAGAGGACATTCAGCAGCAGCAGTCCTGTGCCTGGTCGCTCCAACAGGGGCCAGACACAAGCGGCACCACCTATTGTCTTTTGCCTGCAGTAGGGGCCCACTGGACTAGCCAGCAAGCAGCTGCAGCAAATAAACAGGTAATCTTTCTTTCCAACACTGAACCCTGGTGGTGCACTTAATATAAGCTACCAGATAGGGGACATATCAGATATTAAACTGATATAACCAGACACCACATTTGATACCAGCCAAAAGGAAGAATGAGAAGTGATAACTGTGAAAGGGGAGGAACCAACGCTGTCCCCTTCACATGCACCATCACTACTTGTAGGAAGGGAGGCTGGCTGGCAGCCTCCCATACACACTCTGGCTGGGTGGCAGTCACCCACCAGTACACACAGCAGACCCTAAACCCATATCATTATTGCTAAGCAGGAAGATGGGAGTCCATTTCACTCTGATGGACCATTTTTAAATGCAATCCATAACCTGGCTTTGGCAGGAACCCTTCTTACTCCTCCTACTTGCATTTGATACTGGGTTTAGGATCTGCATAGGAAACACACACACACACACACAATTACCTGTGTTGCCTGCTGACGCCTCCTTGGCTGTCCCCAAACGGTATCAAACCAACACGCCACGGGAAGCTGTAAGGCATAGAGGACATACCTGCATCCCCTATTGGACTTACCTGTGTGGTTAATCCCGCTTATTTGACAACCTATGGCGGTGATGGTTCTGCTCAGGCAGAGCAGTGCTGATGCTCCTCATAAAGCTGTCGCTGCTGTGAAGGTTCTAGGTGACATCACAAATCCCTATGGTTTTGTTTACACCTGGCCATGCCAGCGGTATTGAGTAGCATATCACAGTGCTAAGGGTCCTGGATGCAACAATCTTTCAATGGGGAATAGCCGCACTGAGTTTGTCAAGTGCACCCATGTTTGCAACTCCAACAATACACACATATGTATGTATGTATGTATGTATGTATGTATGTATCTATGTATCTATCTATCTATCTATCTATCTATCTATCTATCTATCTATCTCTCTTTCTATATGTATATATATATATATATATATATATTTTTTTTCTTTTTTTTTCTTTTAAATATATATATATATATATATATATATATATATGCATATATAGAGAGAGAGAGATGGAAATACTTTTTTAAACATGTTTTCACCTTTTTTTTAACCTTCTTTTTTTCTTCTCTCCATGTTTTCCTTCTTTCCTCCTTTTTTCCTATGCTGCTGCTTCTTATTTTTCTTCTTTTTCAGACCCTATCATTGCACTATTGCTTATTCAATACCACCAGCAGATGGAGACACTATATTACAACATTAGTTGTGAGCAGCAGTTTGTACAAACAAATGCCTCATAGCTGATGTCCTATCCATTATTGCAATGGATGGTTGGCTGGCAACATTTGTTTTTATTATTCCAATACCACAGTACCAATGCATGGTCAATCAACAGCAATGACACCCCCATGTCAATTAACAAGATTCAGCACCCACTACCTGAAAGACAGCTACCTATCATGTCATGTTCAACCTGCACAGGTGTGCTGGTTGCTGAGCTTATTCAATTAAAGAGGACATTCAGCAGCAGCAGTCCTGTGTCTGGTCGCTCCAACAGGGGCCAGACACAAGCGGCACCACCTACTGTCTTTTGCCTGCACTAGGGGCCCACTGGACTAGCCAGCAAGCAGCTGCAGCAGTAAATAAACAGGTAATCTTTCTTTCCAACACTGATCCCTGGTGGTGCACTTAATATATGCTACCAGATAGGGGACATATCAGATATTAAACTGATATAAACAGACACCACATTTGATACCAGCCAAAAGGAAGAATGAGAAGTGATAACTGTGAAAGGGGAGGAACCAACGCTGTCCCCTTCACATGCACCATCACTACTTGTAGGAAGGGAGGCTGGCTGGCAGCCTCCCATACACACTCTGGCTGGGTGGCAGTCACCCACCAGTACACACAGCAGGCCCTAAACCCATATCATTATTGCTAAGCAGGAAGATGGGAGTCCATTTCACTCTGATGGACCATTTTTAAATGCAATCCATAACCTGGCTTTGGCAGGAACCCTTCTTACTCCTCCTACTTGCATTTGATACTGGGTTTAGGATCTGCATAGGAAACACACACACACACACACAAGCACACACTTACCTGTGTTGCCTGCTGACGCCTCCTTGGCTGTCCCCAAACGGTATAAAACCAACAGCCACGGGAAGCTGTAAGGATAGAGGACATACCTGCATCCTATTGGACTCACTTGTCTTGGTTAAATCCAGCTTATTTGAAAACTTATGGTGCTGCTGCTTCTGATCATGGCAGTGCTGCTTCTGACAAGGCTGTTCTTTGGTGGGCCTAGGTGACATCACAATCTCCATGGTTACATACACAACAAAGGTCAGATGTTGTTTACACCTGGCCATGCCAGTGGTATTGAGTAGCATATCACAGTGCTAAGGGTCCTGGATGCAACAATCTTTCAATGGGGAATAGCCGCACTGAGTTTGTCAAGTGCACCCATGTTTGCAACTCCAACAATACACACATATGTATGCATGTATGTATGTATGTATATATATCTATCTATCTATCTATCTATCTATATCTATCTATATCTATCTATATCTATCTATATCTATCTATATCTATCTATATCTATCTATCTATCTATCTCTTTCTCTCTCTCTATATGTATATATATATATATATAATTTTTTTTTCTTTTAAATATATATATATATATATATATATATATACATATATAGAGAGAGAGAGAGATGGAAATACTTTTTTAAACATGTTTTCACCTTTTTTTTACCTTCTTTTTTTCTTCTCTCCATGTTTTCCTTCTTTCCTCCTTTTTTCCTATGCTGCTGCTTCTTATTTTTCTTCTTTTTCAGACCCTATCATTGCACTATTGCTTATTCAATACCACCAGCAGATGGAGACACTATATTACAACATTAGTTGTGAGCAGCAGTTTGTACAAACAAATGCCTCATAGCTGATGTCCTATCCATTATTGCAATGGATGGCTGGCTGGCAACATTTGTTTTAATTATTCCAATACCACAGTACCAATGCATGGTCAATTAACAAGATTCAGCACCCACTACCTGAAAGACAGCTACCTATCATGTCATGTCCAACCTGCACAGGTGTGCTGGTTGCTGAGCTTATTCAATTAAAGAGGACATTCAGCAGCAGCAGTCCTGTGCCTGGTCGCTCCAACAGGGGCCAGACACAAGCGGCACCACCTATTGTCTTTTGCCTGCAGTAGGGGCCCACTGGACTAGCCAGCAAGCAGCTGCAGCAGTAAATAAACAGGTAATCTTTCTTTCCAACACTGAACCCTGGTGGTGCACTTAATATATGCTACCAGATAGGGGACATATCAGATATTAAACTGATATAAACAGACACCACATTTGATACCAGCCAAAAGGAAGAATGAGAAGTGATAACTGTGAAAGGGGAGGAACCAACGCTGTCCCCTTGACATGCACCATCACTACTTGTAGGAAGGGAGGCTGGCTGGCAGCCTCCCATACACACTCTGGCTGGGTGGCAGTCACCCACCAGTACACACAGCAGACCCTAAACCCATATCATTATTGCTAAGCAGGAAGATGGGAGTCCATTTCACTCTGATGGACCATTTTTAAATGCAATCCATAACCTGGCTTTGGCAGGAACCCTTCTTACTCCTCCTACTTGCATTTGATACTGGGTTTAGGATCTGCATAGGAAACACACACACACACACACACACATACAAGCACACACTTACCTGTGTTGCCTGCTGACGCCTCCTTGGCTGTCCCCAAACGGTATAAAACCAACAGCCACGGGAAGCTGTAAGGATAGAGGACATACCTGCATCCTATTGGACTCACTTGTCTTGGTTAAATCCAGCTTATTTGAAAACCTATGGATCTGCTGCTTCTGCTCATGGCAGTGCTGCTTCTGACAAGGCTGTTCTTTGGTGGGCCTAGGTGACATCACAATCTCCATGGTTACATACACAACAAAGGTCAGATGTTGTTTACACCTGGCCATGCCAGTGGTATTGAGTAGCATATCACATTGCTAAGGGTCCTGGATGCAACAATCTTTCAATGGGGAATAGCCGCACTGAGTTTGTCAAGTGCACCCATGTTTGCAACTCCAACAATACACACATATGTATGTATGTATGTATGTATGTATGTATGTATGTGTATCTATGTATGTGTATCTATGTATGTGTATCTATGTGTATCTATGTGTATCTATCTATCTATCTATCTCTTTCTCTCTCTCTATATGTATATATATATATATATATATAATTTTTTTTCTTTTAAATATATATATATATATATATATACATATATATAGAGAGAGAGAGATGGAAATACTTTTTTAAACATGTTTTCACCTTTTTTTTACCTTCTTTTTTTCTTCTCTCCATGTTTTCCTTCTTTCCTCCTTTTTTCCTATGCTGCTGCTTCTTATTTTACTCCTTTTTCAGACCCTATCATTGCACTATTGCTTATTCAATACCACCAGCAGATGGAGACACTATATTACAACATTAGTCGTGAGCAGCAGTTTGTACAAACAAATGCCTCATAGCTGATGTCCTATCCATTATTGCAATGGATGGCTGGCTGGCAACATTTGTTTTAATTATTCCAATACCACAGTACCAATGCATGGTCAATCAACAGCAATGACACCCCCATGTCAATTAACAAGATTCAGCACCCACTACCTGAAAGACAGCTACCTATCATGTCATGTCCAACCTGCACAGGTGTGCTGGTTGCTGAGCTTATTCAATTAAAGAGGACATTCAGCAGCAGCAGTCCTGTGCCTGGTCGCTCCAACAGGGGCCAGACACAAGCGGCACCACCTATTGTCTTTTGCCTGCAGTAGGGGCCCACTGGACTAGCCAGCAAGCAGCTGCAGCAAATAAACAGGTAATCTTTCTTTCCAACACTGAACCCTGGTGGTGCATTTAATATATGCTACCAGATAGGGGACATATCAGATATTAAACTGATATAACCAAACACCACATTTGATACCAGCCAAAAGGAAGAATGAGAAGTGATAACTGTGAAAGGGGAGGAACCAACGCTGTCCCCTTCACATGCACCATCACTACTTGTAGGAAGGGAGGCTGGCTGGCAGCCTCCCATACACACTCTGGCTGGGTGGCAGTCACCCACCAGTACACACAGCAGACCCTAAACCCATATCATTATTGCTAAGCAGGAAGATGGGAGTCCATTTCACTCTGATGGACCATTTTTAAATGCAATCCATAACCTGGATTTGGCAGGAACCCTTCTTACTCCTCCTACTTGCATTTGATACTGGGTTTAGGATCTGCATAGGAAACACACACACACACACACACAAGCACACACTTACCTGTGTTGCCTGCTGACGCCTCCTTGGCTGTCCCCAAACGGTATAAAACCAACAGCCACGGGAAGCTGTAAGGATAGAGGACATACCTGCATCCTATTGGACTCACTTGTCTTGGTTAAATCCAGCTTATTTGAAAACCTATGGATCTGCTGCTTCTGCTCATGGCAGTGCTGCTTCTGACAAGGCTGTTCTTTGGTGGGCCTAGGTGACATCACAATCTCCATGGTTACATACACAACAAAGGTCAGATGTTGTTTACACCTGGCCATGCCAGTGGTATTGAGTAGCATATCACAGTGCTAAGGGTCCTGGATGCAACAATCTTTCAATGGGGAATAGCCGCACTGAGTTTGTCAAGTGCACCCATGTTTGCAACTCCAACAATACACACATATGTATGTATGTATGTATGTATGTATCTATCTATCTATCTATCTATCTATCTCTTTCTCTCTTTCTATATGTATATATATATATATATAGAGAGAGAGAGAGAGAGAGAGAGAGAGAGAGAGAGATGGAAATACTTTTTTAAACATGTTTTCACCTTTTTTTTTAACCTTCTTTTTTTCTTCTCTCCATGTTTTCCTTCTTTCCTCCTTTTTTCCTATGCTGCTGCTTCTTATTTTTCTTCTTTTTCAGACCCTATCATTGCACTATTGCTTATTCAATACCACCAGCAGATGGAGACACTATATTACAACATTAGTTGTGAGCAGCAGTTTGTACAAACAAATGCCTCATAGCTGATGTCCTATCCATTATTGCAATGGATGGTTGGCTGGCAACATTTGTTTTTATTATTCCAATACCACAGTACCAATGCATGGTCAATTAACAAGATTCAGCACCCACTACCTGAAAGACAGCTACCTATCATGTCATGTCCAACCTGCACAGGTGTGCTGGTTGCTGAGCTTATTCAATTAAAGAGGACATTCAGCAGCAGCAGTCCTGTGCCTGGTCGCTCCAACAGGGGCCAGACACAAGCGGCACCACCTATTGTCTTTTGCCTGCAGTAGGGGCCCACTGGACTAGCCAGCAAGCAGCTGCAGCAAATAAACAGGTAATCTTTCTTTCCAACACTGAACCCTGGTGGTGCATTTAATATATGCTACCAGATAGGGGACATATCAGACAGTAAACTGATATAAACAGACACCACATTTGATACCAGCCAAAAGGAAGAATGAGAAGTGATAACTGTGAAAGGGGAGGAACCAACGCTGTCCCCTTCACATGCACCATCACTACTTGTAGGAAGGGAGGCTGGCTGGCAGCCTCCCATACACACTCTGGCTGGGTGGCAGTCACCCACCAGTACACACAGCAGACCCTAAACCCATATCA